>NC_056737.1:258718955-259023955 GCF_019279795.1 Protopterus annectens
CCTCCCCATTTGTTTATGTACCACATCACTGTGGTGTTGTCTGTCCTTATCAATAGTTGGCCTGGATGCAGTAGGTCTTTGAAAGCCATAATAGCATTTGTTACTGCTAGCATTTCCTTTTGATTGATGTGTAGGTGCTTTTCTTTTTGGGACCATTTGCCCTGAATGCACTGATCTGTCATGTGCGCCCCCCCAGGCGTAGTCCAAGGCATCTGTTGTGATGATTTGATTTGCTTGAGGCAAGCAGAATGGGAGACCTATGTTTCTTTGGCATGCTTGAGCCCACCACAGAAATTCCTTTATGAGACATGGAATCAGAGGTATAATTGTTTCCAAACTGTGGCTGTGTTGAGACCATAAATTTTTTAGGTACCATTGAAGTTTCCTCATATGCAGCTTTGCACATGGGATTAGCAGGATGCAAGATGCCATGAATCCCAGAGCCTGCAGGATTTTCCTTGCAGTCAGCCTGGTGAAGGTTGCCATTTTTCTGAAGTATTGAGATAGTTGCCCTTGTTTCTCTGGCGTGAGATAGGCCATCTGGGTTTTTGTATTCAAGCTGGCACCCAGGAAAATTATTGCTTGAGAGGGTATTAGTTTTGATTTCTTTTTGTTGACTGTGTATCCCAGAGAGTTCAACAACTTTATTACAAACTCCAGGTGTTTCAGAAGTATGTGTTTGCTGTCCGCTTGGATCAGGCAGTCGTTCAAATATGGGTATATTTGTATCCCTTGAAGTCTGCAGAAGGCAATTACTGATGCCAGGCATTTCGTGAACACTCTGGGCGCAGTAGATAAGCCAAAGGGCAATGCAGAGAATTGATAATGGGTTGAACCTGCAAGAAATCTGAGGTATCTTCTACAATCTTGTCTGATAGGGACATGCAGGTATGCCTCCTTGAGGTCCAATGTTACCAGCCAAGACTCCTTGCCCAGCATGGGAAGAAGCTGCTGTAATGTGAGCATCTTGAATTTTGGTACGAGTAAATGTGTTTAGGATGGATAGGTCCAAAATAGGTCTCCAATTTTTGTCCTTCCTTGGTACCAGGAATAGTCTGGAATAAAAACCTTGACCCTGTTCTTGTGCAGGTACCTCTTGAATAGCTTTCATGTCCATGAGAGCTGAAATTTGTTTTTGTGCCTCTGCCCTTTGATTTTGTGGCAGGTTTGGCATGCCTCTCATTTTCGGAAGGGTGTGAAAGTGGAATCTGTACCCTCTGTCTATAATGTCCAGGATCCATTTGTCTTTTGTGACAATATGCCAATTTTTCGAAAATAATGCCAGTTTTCTGCCTAAAGGTGCTGCCATTAGAGCTTTGCTTGGCATGCAAAGGGGAAAGTCATTGTGTCTGCTTTCTGAATGGCTGTGATCTATCCTCTCCACCTCTTGGTGTAGGTGCTTGCCATTGTCTGGCTCTAAATGATCCTTGAGATTGCCCTCTACCCCTCGGGCGCCTGTATCTACCTCTTTGAGGTCTGTCCGTGGCTGGAAAGGACCAATTTTTTGAAGGCCAGTTTCTACTGAACCATGGAGGTTGTACCTGTAGGAAATCTTTCGCTGTTTGCATTGATCTTGCCTTTTCCTCCATTTTCTTTAATACCTCCTCAGCTTTAACACCAAACAATACATCTTTTTGAAGATGTGCATCTAGTAATTTAGCTTTGACATGATCTGGTAAGGTTTGCTCTTTGAGCCAAGCATGTCTACGTATGACAGACCCTGTAACAGCAGCTCTACATGAGGCCTCTAAAGCATCAAAACCACATTGCAAGGTATGTTTACCCACTTGTTCTGCACTATGCAACAAATCCTGCAACTCCTTCAAGTCTGGTTGTTCAGGTTATGACATTTTGCTTTTCAACTGAGACAACAGAAACTGTTGATACTTTAACATATGGAACTGACAGTTTAATGCCCTCATGGTTAAAGTGTCCGAGGTGTATACCTTTTTCCCCCACCTTTCTAAAGCTCTGGAATCTTTCTCTGTAGGTAATGGATTTTTGGCAGTAGAGGCCTTAATTCCCTTGGGACCTTGTGAAATAGTTTCTGGGTCAGCAGCATGGCTTTTGTATAGGAATTGTTGTGAATCAGGAACCCGGTAATACCTGTCAGGCTTAAATAGAGCTGGTGGTAAAGAATCTGGGTTAAGGCTGGCCTCTGAATACACATCATCTAGTATGTCTAAGACAGGAGGGATAGCAACAGGCCTGTGCCGAGGAAGCAAGAGGAAATCCCTGAGCCTTTTTTTGGAATCCGAGTAATCTTGGCCTTCCCAGTGGAAGTGTTCCCTCAAGGTATGCAAGGTTTCCCCAAAAGAATAGTCCTCGGGGGGGAGACAGAGGGAATGGACTCCTCTGCATCAGAATCTTCAAAAGGGGAGTATGAATGTTCCTGGTCTTCAGAATGTTCTGAAGTAATGGAGGCCTGGTCCGAGGAAGGGTATTCTTCCTCCACTCTGGGCCTTTTGTCCGAGGGGGGTTGAGAACCCCTGATAAGAGTAATTAAATCCTCAGCCATTTTCAGCATCTGTTTTTTAGGCATGGGGTCTTGAGAGGGTCCCTGTGGAGCTCGTCTTTTAGTTTGCATGGCTGCTTTAGATTTAGCGAAAGCCTAAATGGAAAAAGAAGAAGAAGGCCTGGAGACACCTTGAGAGGTGGCAGGCCTGTGTAAACTCTGAGTTTCCCCGCCAAGAGTGGCGTCGGTATCTGTAATCGGGGTGGGGGCCGAGGAGCCTGCAACCTCGGGCACAGAAGACACCACTAAGGAAGTGTCATCGGTACTCAGGGGCTGCGTAGGCGCCTCGCTGAGAACCGGAAAACCTGTAGTAGGCTTTAGCATGGTGTCGGTAGAAGTCGCGGACCTCGTATGTCGGTCCTTATCTTTGCGTCTTTTACTCAAAACTGGAGTCTGAGTATCCGACGACATAATGTAATTAAATTTTTTGCCAAAATAGTGTTGGGCGAACTCCGCCCAACGCTTAATAGTGCGTTTGCTGAATCTAGCACAAAAACGACAGGCCGAGACGTCGTGGTCTGGGCCTAAGCAAGGAATGCAGAAGGAATGGAAATCCGTATGCGGTATTTGCTTCCCACATGAAATGCAATTATTAACTTTGTCTGACATCGGTCTGAGGCAAGAAAAGTTTCCCCAACGGGGTACTTAGCTTTCAAGAAGACTTCGGTTGAAAAATATTCGTAATCACAGGAGCTGGCCGACCGGCACTTGCGAACTGCTTCTGCTTCAGGCACCGCGCGGCAAGAAAGACTGAAGAAAATGGCGTCGGCTGGTTCTTTTATACCCCTGCCGCACTGACGTCAGGGAAGAAGCGACAACATCCGACGCCGGACCTAGACTTTGGAATTGGCGCCGGATGTCGCCGCTTCCCTGACGTCAGTGCGGCAGGGAAGAAGCGACGACATCCGACGCCGGCTGAATTCCAAAGTCTAGGTCCGACGACATCCGACGCCGGACCTAGACTTTGGAATTCGGCCGACCGAGGACCCGCCTGACGGCTGGATAACCCATCTGTTATGACTGCAGCTGTATGCACGATGAACATCTTCACAATACCTTATATTCCATATCCTCCCCACCCTTTCATCCACAACAACTTTTCTGCCTTAAAGCCTCTCATTTTATTGTTTTGCAGAACTTTTTGTGTATAAAGCCAGAGATAACAACTGCATTCAAACAATTATATAGCCCACTTACTTTATCCAACTGCTTTATTAAAAAAAGATTACTATATTCAATTTTAAATATTACCTTTACCCCCCATTCCTGTCCAAAATGTTTTCATTCTTTCTCATTTTCCCGGTGTCCTGTCCAAATTTCCCTAGTCAGTATTAATACCACCTCATGTATCCACTGAGATGAGGTTGCTGGCTGAGAGACCGAGAGAGAGAGACTAACCCAATCAATAATGTGTAAATAAAATAAAATTTTACTCTGATAAATTTAGTCTTTATTCCTTGAGCAAACAGTGTGCACAGCTTATACAGATGGAGCTCAATGGTAATATAGATTGGAACTAGCAGATTACTATTTGAAATCAACCCCGACCATTCTTGCTTTGGGAAATGCTGGCATTAATAGAGTTCTTTTTGATCTCCTGATGCCCTTCCTTTACTGCGGCAAGAAAAAAATGTATCAAAGGAAATTAATTTCACTTTTAATACTTCAGCACATTTCCATATTGTCCTTTAATTTCCTACTGTAAGGTTCCAAACAGACTCTGGCTCTTTTGCTTTCTTCTGCTGTAATCTCACCAAGTCATACTACATTTCATTTATAACAGTATATCCACCAACAAGCAACTTCTTTATTTCTGCCCATATTAACTTAAAGTCTAAGTATATACTTATTTTATGAATCTGTCAATATTTTATGAATCGGTCAATATATTCTGGCTACTTACCGCTTTAAATTACAGGAAAAAGCTCTTGCTCCCTCAATACTGTTTGCTCCAATGCTACATTTTTATTTAGTAGTGGATTTCACTAGGATGGATATTCTCAGAGCAGAGGTACACTAATTTTCAAGTTTTTCCTAGAGCTTCATTTTTTTTCTACAGCTTCTCTTTTGGCAAACTACAACTCATCTGCATACAAGTGAAAAGTGCAATAATCCACTAATTCAATTTATTTATTTTCTAATGTCTCTATAATACATAAAAAACTGTCCAGATTGCAAAAATGTAACTGTAGTCAATATCAGTCACAGAAATGTGCATTTTTAAGAAGGCAAAGTGAGTATTAAAACAAGTCTAGCTATGTCTACTAATAGGATTCATTAGACTGGCATCTGAGAAGAGCAGAGGTGCTTTAACCACACAAATTTATTTTAGTCTCTCAAGTCTAACAACTTTCTCTCTTACCATTATAATAACTTGCCTATATACAAAAGTGTACTAACCTACATTCTCTACAATATATGCATTTTCTTCACTAAAGTTTAATACTTTTATGAATTTTTCATTAATCGTCTGTTGTATCTCAACTACAATTGTCATAAATGAAATTCTTATTAAAGGGCCAATGCAACAAACATGACATACTTTAAAATGTTAAATTAGCAGAAGTAGTAGAAATTACCATAGTTTCATCCGGTCATCAGTCATTACATTTTTAAATTAACACATTCTATACAATTATTTACGTTTTCTTTTTTGAGACTAGGGCTAATACAGACTAAACCACTAGGGCATCTTTGCAAGTGGCGTGGATGCCTACAGATTTACAGGGTAGTACAAAGTATACTAGTCCTACATCCAAACTATTTCACTGAACTTAAGCAACTATGTTATGTCTTAAGAACTCTTCTTAAACATTTAATGCTTGGAGGTTGGGCCCACAGAGGGTATGAGAAGTTTTTCTTGTTTTGCACAGTTTTAGCTGATCCTGTCAGGTGGGTCTTAATTGAAATTTATTTTGGTAACTATGACTGGCTAAGAGTTAATTATTTATAATTATTAAACTGCATCTTACCTTCATTATTCTAATGTTTTTCTCACAGAACCTTAAAAATAAACAAGTCTCTTAGATATATGAAGCTCTTTTTAATGACTATTTTTAAATAAGACACCAACATAGCTCTAATTTTAGAAATATTTTGCTGCAGACACCCACAAAACTGAACTGCAAGTAGCTATGCTGGCAAAGAAACTGCTTCATTAAGACTTTGTCAGATGATTTTGACATTAAGATAGGTAACTACTGTGTCACTTTAAGATCAAACCCTTAGACAAACCATTTTCCTGATATAGCTATATGCATCCTGCTTTAACTTTCTTAGTTCCATAATCCTTTTTTTAAACAAATTTACTAATTATTAATACCACTTTAGCGGGCAAATGGAATACTATTACAAACTAACAGAACAGATCAGATAAAAATGCTAAGGCCATATCCTTTAATGCAATTAGGTCTACAGCAACTGTGAATATGATGGAAAAACATAAATCTGCTAGATCCTTTTGCTTCTTGCATACATACATGTAATTCTCAATTTTGCTACACAAAATTCTTGGTCTCGTTTTTTTTTTTTTTGCACCTTCTTGGTATCAAATTTACTTTTCCTGCAATTACCGACTGCACTTAGCCTCACTAGCAGGTAAAAAGTGCATACTGACATTAATAAACTAAATGGCCTTCCTAATAAGGAGTGGACAGACTCTTACATAATGGATAATCTTGAAGTGGCTGATTATGTTAATCAAAGGTTCAAAGATTTTGAGTTAGAATTTTCATCCTTTAAAATATTGTTGGATATCTTCACTCTATCAAGCTATTTCCACAAAAAAATCTATAAACCTAAAAGAAAGAAATCTATTAAATAAAATAAAAAATTTCAGAAACTGAGCTCATTAATCAACATGAGTTTACCACTGAATAAAACAAACCAAAAACTCAAAATGAACATCTACCATTGTTTTCAATTACCTTGGGCTGAGACTAGATTAACTGCTAGTTTTTTTATGAGGCATAAGCTCCTTCTTCAAAGCATCTGGATACCATTACTCAAGTTCAAAAGCCTCAAAACATTTTTTTCATCGATACAGAACTCAAAGAAATTAGATGACACAATCACTGAAGCTTTTATATCAATGTGTTTCTCACTGTATACAATTACTCATACAAGCATATCCACTATTTTTTCTATGACAATATTCAGATCCGTTAAACATTCTAAGCTTACCTTGGAGTGCCAGTCTAAAACTTAGTGGTCTACTGCTTAAGGAAATAATTTTGTGGTTATAGAAGTACATGTTTTATAATGTCTCCTTGTCCTGATGGTGTCACTTCTGTCTTTTATATTGTCTTAAAATATGCACTAGTTAAAAGTATTATTTTTCTTGCATCCAAATTCTTGAAATTTCTGACCCCCTACCTTACTCATCCCAACTGTTTTGCACATCAATATTCACTAACAGACTTGAAAAGGCTTGTTTTTATTAATCCCCACTTTTACACCAAATTCATACAGCACTGGCAGACTACTGATCAAACTATCACTACACACTTTCTCATTAAAAATATTTTTTCCTGATCCTATATCTACCCTTACTACTGATGCAGCAAAATCTTTTGATGGAAAAAGGACTGTGCTGACCCTGTGTGATGCAAAACACTGACCTTCCCAAGACAACTTTAAATTACATCTGTAATGTACACTCTAGTACTCTGACTAAAATTTATATTGATGACGTTCTCCAGTTCAATACAATCTTAATCACAAGCATCACCCCATGCCCTTATTTTATCTATTTAACCCCTCTGCATGCATTTAAAATCTTACTCTGGTATGTTCCCAGGATTTAGACCGCTATGGCCCTTGTACACCTTTCAGTGACAATATCAGAATTTATTTCCAGTCTTACACGCAATAACATGCCACTATTTTATATGCCTTCAAAGCAGCTCCTATTTTTTTTTAATTTACAGTCTGTAATTAGGTAAAATTAAATTAGTCTATGAGAACTATAAATGTGTCAACCTTTTTGAATTACAAAATATCAAAATCTCTACAAATATAAACTAGAGATCGGCTTCTCAAAGAACGATGTAAACAGTGACCATCAAACTATTTACATGTGACATTCCAACATGCCATAATCCAATGGAAAAATCTTGAAAAGCTGACTAAAGGATTGTAAAAAATTCAAGTTTCCCCAAATATTTTTTCTATAAATTCTTCCTTTCAACGCATGCTAAAAAGTTTTCAAGTCAATCCACAATGACATTTTGAAATGTACATGCATCCTACATCTAGTCACATATATAAAAATGTTAAGAATGCTGGTACTAATAGCCAGGTTATCCAAACTATTTTGGATACATTTTATCTCAAAGACAATCGGGCATAACTTCCTAGCTTGGAATACATTGCGGCCAAAATGTTTACTGCTACAACATTGTAATCCTCTCTCTTTACCTTTCTGAATCATAGTAAACTTTCTAAACCTCAAATTCATATACTATTATTTAGTTAAAACATTTCAGAGTTTATTATAAAATAGACTTTATGTTATTAATGCTACTGAATCCTTTGAAATAATATTACATTTCCAAAATCTAAAATAAAAATGTTCAAAGAGCAATTATACTTACTATATAAAAATACATACAAAGCATTTCAGATAGTACAAGAGAAGCATGAAATTGAAACCAAAACAATTCCTTAACTACTCAACATGTTACAACTGATGACACACTGTTGCAATTCAAAAAGGAGTCAAAATGTAACAATCAGCAAGACATTTCTGGTCCATGGAAATGTCATAAGAGGTTTGAGAAAGATCCTGTTTTCTTGGAGAGTTCGTTCTGAGCTACTCCTTGTAGAGAAGTCAGGAAAGCTTCTAATTTTGGTAGTAAAGTATTTCTTCCATCTCTTGGTTATATATTTTTTTCTTGCCAGGGCCAATCCAGCCCATAAGAGGTGAGAGTTTTCATTATTTAAATGGACATTCTCAGGAATGTTGAATATTACTGATTTGTTTAATATGAAGTTGCCAGATCACTATACCTGAAGAAAATGCATCTTCTTCCAGTAAGCTGATAAAAGTAAGCAGTCATAGAAAATGTGCATCCAAGCAGCCTTATAAACCTGCTTACATCTCCAGCACTGAATATTCTTAACAGCAGCAACTTTTGATAGTCTATAGGGTATTAGCTTTTAAGTATTAATACACCAAAATTGTACAAATTAGGTATTTCTCACAGATATATATATATATATATTTTTTTTTTACTTTTCAGACAATACCGTGTTTTCCCCTAAAGTAAACAAATTCCAAAACTTGTTATTCAGGTTACTCTTATACAAAGCTAAGATTCTAAATAAATTAGAATTTACATTTTGGGGTTATTATTCTTAATATAAAATTTGATATAGATATAAGACTCTTTCAGGGGGCTCTTTATAAAAAGGTTGAGATAAAGGGAAATTCGCTTTGTGCAACAAAAATTATGCTCTGTAAAATTAAACAGTCTTGAACTTCTAAATTATAGTCTGAGATTAATTACTGTACTTACTTAATTTCTGCATCACTGAGACAATATATCAGAATAGAAAGTTATTATTTTTCCATTGAAGGAATTTCTGATGATGAATTCTTTCACAAATCCTTTAGTTATAGCAAAGTGGAGTATCAAACTATGGTTTCAGGTCTGGATTACCAAACTATGGTTTCAGGTCTGGATTACCAATAATCATAATTTTAAAGTGGAGTATCAAACTATGGTTTCAGGTCTGGATTACAAATAATCATAATTTTATTTATTTTTTAAGACTAAATGTATTTCAATTGTGTGGGGAAAGATATATTAAACTGAACAAAGTTGCATACATATAAGCACAAATAATTCTTTACTATCTCAACAGAGACAGTACTAATGTTCATTTTTGGGGGATTAAAAAGGATGTCCAATTTTCTGTATAATTAGGGTCCAGCCAGTTCACTACTACTCTATGCACTGCTGCTTTGGCATAAGCTTCTATGTTTGAAAAATTAGTATTTCCACAATTCCACAGTATAATATGAAGAAATTGAGCAATTCTGGGTTTTTTGTTGGGAGGGGGAACCATAGGAAATGTAAGAGTAACTTTTTGATTTTTTATATATTAAGTTTATTGGGGCAAGAGCTAGTTTGTATTATGTTTAAAATCTTTGGGAATAAAACCATCTTAATTAGCCAACGTCCATCTTCAAAGGAAATCATTTATTCCATTTAGCTACTGGATATATTCAATATTTTACCATAGTTAATATCTCTATTTTCTTCAAGAGTTCTTCTGTGATAATTCTCAGATAAGAGAGAGAGTTTGGGATTCAATATCGAAGATCACCATGAGAGTTCATTTAATTATTTTATTTAAAATGAATACTTGGATTTAAGAGGATTAAAATGAAGATCCAAGGAGTTTGAAAATGTTTTGATAGAAAAATCATTAAATCAAACCCAGTTAAGTTAGGGTTAAGCACATGACCGTCTGCGAAAAGAATATTTTTGAATTATACTGTTCATTCAGTTCTAATCCTTTTATTTTCTGATCAGCTCCAATTCCTGTTACAGGATTACTATAACTAATGCAAAAAGGATAGGGGACAAAGGACAACCTTGTTCTGTTGCTCTAATTAGTGGAATTGGTTCAGAAGAGAATGGATCCAATTAACATATGCCTTGTTGTCTTTACATATACATTACCTAGGAGTGATAAATTGAGAAGGAAATTCAAATAGTTCTAAAGATTCAACTAAATAATTCCAGTTTAATGAGTCAAAGACCTTTTACATATCAAGACAAATAATTATGTGATTGAGCTTCGTTGTTTAAAAGACAACGGTTACCATTCTTTTTAATGTTATCTTGGGTTTGTCTCTCATAAATGAAGCCAGACTGATCTGATATATATATATATATATATATATATATATATATATATATTGTTCATTCTATGTCTTTTCACAATTTTTTTCCTTTTTGGGGGGATAGCATTCATGCTACCACTTTTTCTATTTATAATCATTATATTTTGTTAAGGTTGTAGCAACTGTTTGTCTTAACCAACAGTTAATCTACAGTAACCTACATGAATGTTTAATAGAAAAAGGCTGTATTATATGTACTTTTTGCATTATTCAGTAAAAATATTTTCAACAAACTACTACTCTCTTATTTACTTCCCTTATTCCTAATGTTGCCCACCTAAACACAACCATCCTTCTTTTCAAACATATCGAAATCCAGTACCTCAATCTCTATCCTAACTCAGCCCGTACAGTTTTCCTGAAGGCTGCCTGTGTGGGAATGGGGAGAAGGCTTTGATTACTTCAAGGTGATGATGCCTACTGATAACTCCACATTAAGTTTTCCTGTAACCCATTTACAAGACTAATCAATTAGGAAGAAATCGTCTGCCCATCAACTTATACTTGTTGCCATCCTACAGACTGCTCTCCTCTAGGAGAGCAACTAGCCTGTCTTATGTTTTTTCACAACGTTTCCAGCTGATGGCTTCTAAGCTAATGATGACCATAACCATACCAGTTTACCAGGGACATATCTGCAATGCTCAAAATCAGTAAGCAATTCCTGATACATTCCCACAGACTACTTTGTGACACTGCCCATTAAAAAAGTACAGGAAAGGGGCCACAAAGAAAAGTAGGAACAGAAAACAGTTGCAGTTCTAACAATGCCCCCAGGAGATAGTCTGGTAAAAGAAGTGGAACTACCAACTCTGATCTATCATTACAGTAAGTATACAACTTTCATATCATAGATTTTCTTTAACACTAAGAGCAAGTCCCAAGCTAAACTTCTTGGGTGGATCCTCATGGATGAGCACCAAAAACAGTGGCATCAAAAGTGGACGTACATCTACAGTTCAAGCAAAGCTTGCAGTATTTTGCGAATGTATTTAATTATGTGCATATAGCTGCTGAGAGAATATCACCAACAGATGCATTTGTGAAAATAAAAAGTCTGAGAGGTAGTCATAGCTGTCACTGAATGAGCTCTGGGTTACTCTGGTAGAGGTTTACTGCACTTGGGGTAACAAAAACTTACACAATCATAAATCCCATTTTAGCAGCAATAAGTTTGAAAGCATGTTACCTAGAAAGTTCTTGGAATACAAAATGGCATCTTTTTAAAATGTTTGGGCCCTATCCCTTACTGCAGTAATTTTGGGAAGAATACTGGTAATTTACTGTACTTACTTAAATTAGATTAAGTAAATACCTTGGGTATGAAAGAGGGATTGATCCTCATGAACATTTTATCGGTAATCTACAAGTGTAGTACCTCGTAGTCCGTTCTGCGCAGCTTGGGGCGTGTCCTTAATGACTGGCAGGAGATATCGATGCTGAGTGACAGGCATGCTAATTTATGTGTCACGTCAACGGTAACACTCAGATTAACACTGTAATAGATGAATACTGTGTACTCCGTCAACTGTATCTAACCAACAATCGAGCGGCACATGTAAATGCAAATTAATAGCTGTAGTAAACAGATAAGAAATCACATGCAAATCTATTATTTAAGAACATCAACATGTCTTTAATGCACCCCCCGTGCCATCAAAATCGGTACTTATATAATATGATATAATAATCATGCACTACCATAGTTAACATAAGAAAATCTACTAATTGGAACAGTAACACCCGTTTAATGCACCCCTCATGCCACAGTAAACCCTGTAACTGCTAATTTTTACAGATTATATCACCTATTCAGGTGCCGGCCAGCAGAATGGATTCTTTTAGGTTTCAGAATAACTTTAGCATGTTAACATTCACACCTGTTCTCCTGCATTCCCTATATAAAAGGATGGATGCCATTGCCAAACATTACCTCTTAGGTATTTGTTGCCGTGCCAAAAATGAACAGAATGGATGACAGCTACCTGTCCTGCATAACTTCTTCTCTGCCGTCTATTACCTTTCTCCAGTCGGTTGGGCATTGTGCACAAGGAGAGACGCTGCCACCTGTGTGGATCTAGGGCATCTCTGGTTCGGCATCGTGCTTCATTCACTTGGAGATGCACGGATACAAAGTGTAGGAACAAGACAGGAATGCTTTCTGGCACATTTTTCCATAAAAGCAGGCTCCTTCTGGATACCCTTATGAAAATCTTGTACTGGTGGTCAAGAAAGCTACCCATCCGCAGGCTTGCAGAGCTCTTGTCAGTGTCAACTGCCTTGTGGACTGGTATCAGTTCCTATGGGAGGTCTGCAGCTGGAAACTTCTGAATGACCCCATGTTGCTGGGTGGGCCAGGTCAGGAGGTTCAGATCGATGAATGTCTACTTGTGAAAGCAAATATAACCATGGTCAAGCTTTGGCCAAAAGGACCAGTGGGTATTTGGTATATACGACTGCAGTCTGAAAAGTGGGTACCTCACCTTCGTTGAGTAAAGGGATGCAGCCACTTTCCTCCCAATTATCAAACTGCATGTCTTACCAGAAACAGTGATGGTGTCTGACAAATGGCTGCATACAGGGGCATTCGTGAACTGTCCGGGATGAATTAGCCCCGTCTCACTGCCAATCACAGTAATAATTTTGCAGACCTGAGGACTGGTGCACATACAAATGCTGCTGAAGCCATGTGACCCTGATGCAAGAAACAACTGAGGCAGATGAGTGGGACTCTGAGGCATATGGTGGACAGCCACTTAGATGAGTTCTTGTGGCGTGAAAAATACAGCAAGCAGGATGAAAATTTGTTCCTGTGCCTACTTGGACATATTAAAGAGTACCAGGATTCGTATGAACTGGAACTGGGTGGCCGGAATCATAGCGGCTAACAGGTGCACATGAGGTTACCTTTACCGATGTAGTGATTGCTTAATTATGACAAACCGCATCTGTGTTACTATATTTAAACCTGGGTTGGAGTTTTATTTACGGTTGTTGGTGATTGAATACATTGCATCTCTATTTCATGGTGCTTGAACTGCTGATTTTAATTTTTTGTAAAACTGCGTCTTTTTATGTGATTGAATAAACTATACTTTTTCTGACAGCTTAAGCATGGGATGAATATTCATACCTCGGCACGGCGGGGGAGTGTCAATATTCATGTGGATGTGGGCTCCACATGGCTGGAGGCGTGTTTTGGGAGGGGTTTGCTACTGCGCCCTCTGCGAGGTACTACACTTGTAGACTACCATGTACAGGGAGTTAGTCGACAAGGGTTGCAGTTCTGATATTCTTCTAGCAGAGGTTTCTGCAACCATAAACATGGACTTCAAGGGCACAAACTTTAGAATTGCTGAAGATGCATGTTCAAGAGGAGATTTACTCAGATTTTTCATAACAAAATATAAATGCCACGGATATATCACCTCCTTAAAAGGAAAGAGTATAAAACAGAAAAGTGTTTATGGCTAAAAGGGCGGGATGTGGAATATAAGGTATTGTGAAGTTTGTGCTTGCTATGGTTCATATTTCAATACTAGTCTGCCTGCCCTTGTGTCATTTTAAGCCTAGCCATTTACGCCATGTCAGAATCAAACCGTCCACCTTGTATCTGTAAGGTAAACACCTTAACCATTATGCCAACCTCCCACCCTAGTGTTTTTTACAAATGAAAGTTAAAAAAAATAAATAGGAATTATGTTTTAAGTTTTCTGTGATGATACTTTGATCAAAGCAAACAGATGAAGTTCCAGCACCTCAACATTTATAGTCCAAGACATGCCTGCATGTATAGGAGTAGGGACTAAAACTGAGTCCTGCACTTTCATTTCTGACTTTGGACTGAGGTGTATAGGACAAAACTATTGCAACCCCGACTTGACAATTCAGTTGGCGTTGATACTGAATGTCAAAAGGCCAAACTCTGGGACAGAATCATCAGTCACAAAACAGCCAGGCCCGAAGCAGACTCCAAAGGGTAGGCCTAAAGGGCTCAGAGCCAGCAACCTCAAAGAGCTCAGAGTCAGCATCCCCAGCTCTAATCCAGCAGTAGACATTAAAAATTTTAAGGGATGAAGTCCTGAAACAGAAGCCACAGTCGACCTTCAGTAGTCTGCTAATGTTAAACCTAGCATCAGATGGTAGGCAGCCAGGAATCTGTACTGGAAAATGGTAGGGTCCCAGAGTGAGAGAGGTATTGGTCCTGTACAGGAAAAGAAAGGTACCGATGGAGCTCTACTCACTCCCAATGTTAAGACAGAAGACTTCAAGACTTCAGAAACAAACAGCTACTCTGATAAAAAGACCTACCATATTTTGTTGTGGTGTAAGGCAATAAAAAAAAAAAAAAAAAAAAAAAAAAAAAAAAAACGGACATTCTATCTAGAGCTAGCAGATGCTACAGAGTGGGGTATAGGGATCATGAATTCAGGTTTGGAAGCAGCATAGAATATATTGCTAGGTCTGCGTTCCTTAGAAACTAGTTAACCTGGCAAGAGATGGTGAACCCTCCCTAGAATCTGTTTTTCACTGTAAACAGGAGCCTCTTATTCTGAAGTTGAAGGCGAACACATTAAAGCTTCAGGGCCAGAAGCTGCCCTGAGTTTCTCCATTTTAAGTGATCACATCAGTCTTTCAGCACAGAATGCTTAAAAGGAGGCAGAGCTCTCAGACCCTCCAAGAAATGTGCATCCAGAAGACATTTCAAACATCTGGGCTACCTGTCTTGCAGGGGAAAGTTTCATCCCATACCTGTACTGCTTTATACTTTACTATGGACAAGGAGGATTCAAAAGAGCTAAAGGCAACAAAGCTGCCAACAAAAACATAACTACTGGCAATAAAACTTCCGCAACAAAAACGAACAGTTTCTACAACAAAAAAAGTTAAGTAAACCACATGTTCCTAAAAAATAAATGGCACAAAGATGGGCTAAAAAGTGACGAAAACACATGAGGGATGGGAGCATACCTCTCAAGTGCACAGATTTTCACAGAATGTCCACAATTTTATGAAAAATGGACCAAAAATAGGAGGCAAAATCTGATTTACTGGCAAGTCAGCAAATAATGACAGACATTTTGGTTTCAGACTTCATACTCTTCAGAAAATTCATGCTAAAGCAAAACTTGCTATGCTATCGATTTTCTAAGTTTGTAAGAGCAACATTTAAAAACCCTCTCCATTATTTATTTCTTTGTCCAGATTTCTTGCTCTAAGAAGTTGAGAGATATGGAGGGGAGAATAATAAAAAGGTGCAAAGGGAAACAAGCTAACTGGCAGAAGGGAAAAAAAAGAACAAACTGACATGAAATACAGACAATTTCCCAAAAGTACAGCAAAAACTGTAACTACACAAAAGATAGACTAGGAACAAGGTATCTCTGTGACTACAAAGAAGCATAGCTGAAGTGATTTGCAAGAAGGGCCTTAACAGCAAAGCTTTGTGGATAAGAGTGTGGGCTTTGAAAAAACTTTCTTGGGCTGGCAATCAAGCTAAGTCCTGCTAGACTCTGTATCAACACTCACCAACAACAGTGGGATCTTCTCACGCTCCGCTTCCCTCTGGATCATCATTCTGATAAAGTTGCTAAATGTTTGCCTTCCCACCACTAGCAGCTAGAGTCCTAGTCTCCATCACATAACACAAGCACTCGGGTCACTCCATAGCAAGTACAAATATGACTCCATCATTGTCCATGCTGGTGTGAATGACCTGAGATGTACCTCCCTGGACTACATGAAGAGAGAGACATAGAGGAGCTCTCTGCTCATGTAGCCCAGGCCGGTATAACCCTGACCTTGAGTAGCATCTTACCCTCACCAAGAATGTTGCCACAATATAAAGATAAAATGATCAATTTTAACAATTGGCTAAAGTATTGGTGTCATTCAAATGGGATCCAGTGTCTGTCAGCCTGGGATGACATGCTCGACAAGCCATGTTGCTTCGTTAGGGATGGCTTGCACCTGTCACCCCTGGGCTTCTGAATACTGGCTAAGGCTCTTGCCACCCCCATAGTGCCTTTTTTAGGCAAGGCTCAAAAGATAAATCCACCTCCATAGACAACACAAGGAAAAAGAAACTAAGGGTAATGCTGCTCAGTGCCAGAAGTCTAAACCTCAAGATGCACGCACTCGAGGCTCTCCTCAGTATGGAGAATATAGATATCTGTGCAGTAACAGAAACCTGGTTCAAGGCTCCCGAGAGCACCCCAGCACTACCAGGTTATACCTCATACCATGCTTTTCGGCCCCAAAACTCGGACCGAACCACAAAAGGAGGGGAAGTATCCATATTCATCAAAGATACCCACATCTCCAGGTTAGTGGCATTGCACGAAGAATAGGAGACCATCCATGTGCAACTAACAGTGGGCAAAACTGCCTTTCAGTGTGTAGCTTGCTACAGACCACCCTCCCAAACTCAGGAACCCCACTCGGCTTTCCTGAGAACACTGGAGAATATGAAGGTCTCTCCAAACACCATTATATTGGGTGACTTCAATTACCCAAACATTGACTGGGAAAACTACTCAAGCACCAGCACCCTCGCCCAATGGTTCCTAGAATTTATAAACTCCAACGCTATGGAACAACTGGTCACCACTCCCACAAGAGGGGAAAACATCTAGACCTGGTCATTACCAACATGGGGACTCTATGTTCCACACCAGAGGTATACCCCTCATTGGTAAGATCAGACCATAAATTAATCTCAATGGACATCCATATCCCGTCCCCACCCCCAGCAAAGGAAACCACGGTGAAGAACTTGTCAAAAGCAAACTTCACACTTCTCAAAACCGAGGTGGAATCCTTCAAAGCCCCCGGGCCAGTGGAAAATATGACCCGAACTACAGAATCTTTTACAGACGCATTCTATGGACACCTACAGCAATGCATGGATTGTGCTATCCCAAACAAAACCAAGACTCTCTCCTCCAAAGGCAGACCACCTGTCTGGTGGACCCCAGCCATAAATAAGCTATACAAAAGAAGGAGGAAGCTACTACACGATAGAGCAAAATCCCAAAAAGGGAAGGCATCTCTGATCAGTACTAGCAAGAAACTACAATCCCTCAATAAAGTCATCTAAGGCCAGCTTCGAAAGAAAAATTGCACAAGACGCTAAAGATAATCACAAGGCCTTCTTTAGTTATGTCAGAAACCTGTGTGGCAACTCCCAGATATGCTCTGAGTTAGTACAAAATGACAAATACACTGAACCCACAGACATTGCCAACATCCTGGCAGACAGGTTCAGTGCAAACTCCCCCCCCCTTCCTCCCCAAAAGAGCAAATGTCTATCCCATCAGACTGTAGCCTCCCTGACAACACAGATGCACAGGTAAGAGCTGCCCTCTCCAAAGCAAAAAACACAGCATCAATGGGACCGGACGGTGTCCCGGGCTGCGTCTTACACGAGCTCCAAGAAGAACTAAACTACTACAGGATATGTACCCAAGGAATGGCATACAGCAAGAGTGGTCCTGCACCACAAAGGTGGTGCCACAACGGACCCCGGAAACTATCGCCCTATAAGCTTGACTAGCCTGGTCTGCAAAGCTATGGAGCGTATCATCATGGAACTCAAACAATGACATTGGGATCCTACCCAATTCGGCATTGTTAAGGGCAGATCTTGCCTCTTGAACCTGGTCGACTTCTTCGAAACAGTTACCAAGGCCATAGATGAAGGGAAGGTAGTCCACACAGCCTACCTAGACCTTGCAAAAGCCTTTGACACAATACCCCACTCGGGCATCATAAATAAAGCTCACCAGCTTAAATATCAACCCCTATGTCACAAGATGGGTTGCAAACTGGTTCAGGGATAGAACCCACATGGTCAGAATCGCAGGTGCCATGTCAGACTCAAAACCAGTTACAAGTGGCATCCCACAAGGCTCAGTCCTGGGACCTCTCTTGTTCGGTACATATTTCTCTGAGGTACAGGCTAACACGGGAGGACTATGGCTGACCAAGTTCACAGAGGACTGCAAACTGGGTGCCATAATCGAATCTCCAGCTGACACAAGCATCCTCCAAAAGGGTCTTACAGAGATGGATAACTGGTGCCAGAACCATGGCCTAAAGCTAAATGCCAAAAAGTGCATAGTCATCCCCTTTTGGAAAAATAAAGTGCCCACAAATTACCACATAGGTGGTAATCCATTAAGTACAGAAGTAATTAGGGATTTAGGGACCCAAGTAGATAGTAACCTCTCCTTTGACAATCACGTTGCCAAAGTGGTTAGAAAGACCTTCTATATAGCCCACCTTATCATGAAAGGGTTCACATCTAGATCAAGAGAGGTCATTGTGCCTCTCTACTCATCACTCATCAGGCCCATAATTGAATGCAATGCCCCATTTGGGATGTACCTTACCAGACACCTGCAGCAACTGGAAAGACCCCAAAAGTACCTCACCAAGAGGATCAAGGGTCTCAAACAGATGCCCTATGCAGTTCGGCTAAAGAAACTCGAGCTCTACTCAGTTGCTTACTGCCTACTCAGAGGCGATCTGTGCCCGACATATAAAGCCATGTCCAACCCAGAACTAATGGACATGCTACACCTCAAGAAATCCAAATCCCTTAGAGGTGCACGCTCCAGGGACTTAAACCTTAGCACAGAAATAAATAGGACATGCTGGAGGGACAGATTCATATCCCAGAGGCTCCCCTCTCTCTGGAACAAAATCCCAATCCATGTTAGGCAGAGCTCCTCATTGACCCTCTTCAAGAGAAATCTTGACGAGTGGATGGGAGATCGTAGGTTTACCCCCGGGATCTCTTCTGTGTCCCTGTTAGACAGAGGCACCGTACGATAACCTTAAAAGGGCTATCTTCTGTGACCTACACACAAGGGGCACAGTCAACTAATCTACAAGGGTGGCGAAAGCCAAACACACTCTGGGTAGGCTTATAAATGCCCTAGGGCAGAGAGCCTAGTATCAACCTATGAACCTATAAACCAGAGTCTGACTAACAGCTCAAGTGTCTGACAGAAGTTGCCAGGAATACAGGAATGAGTAGCCACACCCAACTCACCTATCCTGGGGAATGGGGGTGGGACACTCACTTAAGTGCAACAAACCACTTGCTACAACTAATACCACACAAACAGCTGAACTATCCTGCCTGCAAGGGCAGCAACAGCATTGCATTCATTTCTACACCAGCATACTGCACGACCAAATGCTCAGCATTTCCCAATCGCTCCCTTTGACACACTGCGTTCGGAACAACTGACCCCTCCACTTCACCCAAACTACGCTTCAGGATAAAAATATGCCGGATCTGTACATTTTATTAAAGGGTCTAGAAACATTTTCACTGCTTGTACCTTACTATCCATATCTATTGTATCTGTAGTCAAAAGCTTCCAACTTCTCAGTGTTTGTACTTTCTTGTGTTAAATCTCTTCCCACATATCCATAGCTGTCATAATGGAATACTTTTTAATTCAAAGATAGTGGAATCTTTTTTAATTCAAACACCCAAGTACTTCATCCCACCATGTCCCATAAATATGGGTATTTTTAAACCAATCTGCGTGAACACAGCTTAATTTACTGTTAGAGCCTTTGTTTCATCTCCATTTATTTTATATCATAAAAAAGAAAAAACTTGAAACTGTCTCAAAATGATCTGTTAACATTGAAATATCTTTTTTTTCTGGATTTATCAAGTACAAACAAAACAAGATCATCTTCAAATAAAGCAAACTTTTTCTTAAGTACCTTACCAGTTTTATGCTAAAATTTGTAAGTTCCCTATTTTGCTTGCAACAGCTCTAAGTATAAGGTAAATGACAAAAGGGAAAGAAACTCCTGATGGGACCCTCTGTTCAAAACAAAGCTTGCCAGAATGGAACTTTTCAACCTTGATTCACATCTCTGATCCTTCATATACCTTTCAAATTAACACCATTAGTCTATCAGAAAAATGAAAATATTGTCACTGTCTTACTCATAAAATCTCAGCTAACTCTCAATTCTCTGCATCAACACCCACCAACAGTGGGGTCTTCTCACGCTCTGCTTCCCTCTGGATCATCATTCTGATAAAGTTGCCAAATGTTTGCCTTCCCACCAAAAAAACACAATAACTTATATCAGTCATGTTTGGAACACATGAGCCATTCTCTTAGGTAGAATATTATCAAATTCTTAAATCTGACCATCAGGCTGTCACTCTTTCCCTCAAAATTAGTACTAAACTACCCACAAATTCAACTACATTCAGGAGCTACTTCAAAGCCAACTTTATATTCCAATCAGAGGGCATTAAGAATTTCAGGAGTCCCTCATCCTCTGCCATCCCAATTTCTAAAGCTTTACTCATGATTTTTACAGTCATCTTCCAATGTATACAAGTCAGTACTTACTAGGCATAAGTATGGTGAGAAACGTAGGGATAAAACCATGGAACTCTCAGATAAACTTTATACGGACTATAGAATATTCTCTTCTGTTGTACACTATTTTCCAACATCAGTGAGGAGGACTAACGTAAGCAGGTCTGCAATGATTTTAAATGCATCATTTGGAAGCATAAGGCTATTATGAACTGGGGGTAGCTAACTCTTTGTCTTCAATTCTTACTCACTTGCTATGTTACCAAAGTACATATCCTTCAGATACCCATTTGCAATTTGTAAACATTTCATTCTATACTAACTTTACAAACATACTTTTTCTCATGAGCACACATATTTCTTTCCTTACTAACCAATTTTCTCTCTCATCTTGGACACTCTGTCAACAACTTACTAATAATTTGTTTCTCAGCTAACTGCTGTCTCTATCTCTTTTGAATTAATGTATGTTCCCTACATAATTCACCTTTGCTTCCAGCTCTCATCACCTCTTCTAATTTAAACAAATTAAGCTTAGTTCTCTCATTAGACAATCGTACTATTTCTTTGGTTACTGTGTATTACATTGTACTTTATTATACTTGTAAAAATTACAACCCATACCAAATGTTTGTATTTGCTACAGTCTACCATTTTGCTTTCATGTAATACCTCAGAGCTTTTGCCCTGGGCCTCTACTGAAAATGGGTTACTGTCCAGTCAGACATTCCCAACAAACAAATGACAGTACATAAATAATTAAGTATTTTTTTAAGTTATTTAATGTTTGTTTACTCAGGTAGTACATTGATCATAATTGAACAGTTTTAGGCACAGCCCAAGTAAAATGATCACAGCTGTAAACATAGTTGATAAAATGCATTGTAAAAGAAAAAAAGAAATAGCACAATTCTCATAGAAATAATTAATAATAAAATGTAATGCCCAATACTGCAGTGACCCTAACTAAACAGCACTATTAGAATACCACAGCAATAACAAATGTCCTACCTATCATATTTAGTTCGAACTTTTTTCCCTCTCTCTCACATCCCAATACCCCCTCCACTATCTCAACGGCTAATCTTCTTCCTCCTACTCTTACTTCTATGGACTAGATCCTGGTAGTTATTACCAAAACTGAAAACAACAGTTCCATTGGCTCAGACACTACACCAAGCAGCCTTGTTGTTAGCAAAAAGTAAATAATTGCTGAACCCCTCACTAAGAATTTTAATCTCAGCCTCTCCACAGGATATGTGCCACAGCTCTGGAGAGCAATGGTCATGGTGCCTCTTCACAAGGTGGGTGTGGTAACTGATCCTGGAAATCATCAACCCATTAGCCTCAGAAGCATTATCTGTAAAGTTATGGAATGAATTTTAGTCTGTCATTAACAATAAAACGGGTAAAGTACAAAAATCTGATTCTATGGAGTACTGTTCTGTGAAGAGCAGGTTTTGCTTGCTTATTTTTATTTTTTTTTTTAACTCTGTTGAGGGTAGGACTGATGCCACTGATAAGAAGAGGGGGCATATTCTGTCCATGCAGCTTATTTCAACCTTGCTAAAGAGCCTTACTTTGATAAACTTTACCAGCTTAAATATTAACCCCCCATGTTACTTGATATATTGAAAATTAGCACTTTGATTGCATACACAGAGTGACAATTGGTGATATATTGTTATCTAATGCATCAGTCAATAGTCAAATCCCTCAGGACTTTCTACTAGGACCCCTTCTCTTTGGCATTTACTTCTCTGATGTGAAGACAGATATCCAAGGTTTGCAAATGACTGCAGACTAGATGTCACTACAGCTTTCCGCACAAACTGTTATGTTCTCCAAGAAGGAATGGATAGAATCAATATCTGCTGTTCTGACTATGGCCTTAAACTTAATGCAAAAAAAATGTAGCATAGCCACATTTGAGAAGCAAGTCTCACTAATTAGAGAGCTTTTCTCCCCGGGCCTCCACTGAAAATGGACATATATCCAGTTGGACCAGCCCGGTCAACAAATGTAAAATAAAATAAATAAAAATAAAATAAAATAAATTACTACACAAATGCAACCCTTTTAACACAGATACAGTCATTAGAGATCTAACCACTTTTGATGAAAATGAAATGCCCTTTGATCATCAATCATTAATTACAGTAACTGCTCCAGTGGCATAGAGTAAAAACCTGACTAAGGCCCAGCTGACTGACATTCAATTAGCAGCTTAGGCGACTGATGGATTAACAGGAGGGATGGGCATTACCATCCCTGGTGGGAGGGTTCGGTGGGAGTCACCTGCAACATTCTTGGTGGTGGCTGGGTACATTGCTATTGGGAGACGCAGTCCAAATGGGGACAGGGTGGAGGAAATGGCTGAACTACTGTGGAGATGGGGCAAAATGCAGCATGCCCCCATTGCATGCCCACTCCTCAGAAGCAGACACAAGAACCAAGTGGTAGAGAGAAGTAACAGGGTATGTCATAAAGGAAACAGTCTTCTGGAGGATGTTGATGGCCAGACCCCTACGAACGCCCTTAGGATCCACACCAACCACAATCGTATCAGAGCACATCCAGGGATAAGGAGGTAGCTGAAGACCCAGAGATGAACATGGGGTACTGGGAAGGGGGAGGATTAAAAGTTCAACCCCCTCAAAAAAAAAAAAATATAGATATATATATATATATATATATATATATATATATATATATATATACACACACACACACACACACATTATACACACAAACATACGTGTGCGTGTAAGGAAATATTTGCCCCCCCCCCATTTCCCAGTTAATTGTCAATGGTATATCCTCAAGATCCAAAGAGGTCTTAGCCCTCGCCCCATCTGGCTGATCACTGAATCTAATGCTCCAATCTGTATGTACCTTACCTCAATATTTCCTGGGCAAGATAATAAAAGGGTAATCACCCGCAACTATCCAGAGAACACTAAAAAGCCTTTCACTTTCTTCCATCTCATTTACACTCACTACACAGAAATTACAGTCTTGCCTTTCTGGGGCTATGAAATACCCTGTTTTAATAGCTGTCCTCCACTTCACTAACAATGTTAAAAACACTCACTCCAAAATTCTCAACTTAGTGAAACATAAAAAGGACTTCTTGGACGAATACGTTTATTGCCCATAATATCCCCTACTTGTAGAACAAGCTTCCCCCTTCATGTTAAATGGTGTAACATCTTAGCTTTCTTCAAGTTAAGTTTTGATGACTGAATAGATTCACTTAAGTTAATCCAGCAAATTGGCAGCATGGCCCCAATCAATAACGAAGGTTAAACTACTGGCAACATTTCCTGAGGTAAATGGCTAGGACACATATGGTTGTTCAAATGACCTGCCTACTAATAACCTTTAAACCTATAATAGCATTTATTCAAAACCTCTATGTACTCAGAATATGCCAAACAGCTGTCTAGGTTGCCAGGCATGGTTTGAACAAACTGATTCTGCAATTTATGACTTTTTCTAGTGGAAAAGAAGAGCTCACTACACATGACAAGAAAATAAGTATTTCAAAGTAAAAAAGTTAAAATGATTTATTTAACGTAACAGTAATGAAGGAAGAACATGTCTCTACTCACTAAACAGCAAGACTAAGGCCACCAGGTATTAGAACCATTAAACAGATGTGTTTGTGTCTGTTAAAAATTAGCCAAGTGAAGTGCAAGACTAAAGGGAAAAGAAGCAGACTTGGCGTTGTATGAAAGGCAATCCTGTATCCTTTGGATGGGAGAGTAACCTCATCCATTTGCTCTTGATGAGTAGCTTCCAAGCAGACAGGTGGAGGGACCACTGACAGAACTACTTCAAAAGGCAATCTATGGAGCCCCCAGAGGTACTGATGACCATCTAAAACAAACATACCTCTCAACTGTCCAGATTTTCACAGAACATCCAAGATTTTTGTCTCATATTTTTGGTCTGTTCTTCATAAAATCTGTTATTTTCTGGCAACTCACTGGGGATTGAAGTTCCTAAATTACATAGATTTGAGTTTCAGACTTCACATCCTTCAGAAAATGCATGCTAACACAAATCCAGTTATTCTAGAAAGTTTCTAAGGACACATTTTAAAATCTATTTTTGGTGCTTTATCCCCCTGCCATTATTTAAGGCTTTGTCTAGAGTTTTGGCCTTAAGAGGTCGAGAGGTATGGTCACAAACCTTTGACACCCAATCCTCCTGTTAAAACAGGAAAAAGGGGATTGATGACAATTTTGAAGATGAGGAAAACTGCCATTTTTTGAGCTGACCCTGTAGTTTGGAGCAGCAGAAGACCCTGAGTCACTATCCATCTGAATGACAGGATGCAAGGTACAGGAGTGAGAAAGACTTACATGATTGCATGGAATACTAGTCTCCAAGTGGGGTACAGCTGGGGGGGGGGGGGACCACAGCAATTATGGCTGCTGAAGAGGCATCAGGACCAATGTCAAAGACTGGAGTGCTAGCAATGTAACCAGGGCCAAACACTCCATGTACTGGATCTAAGATGTACAGTATCAGTCACTGTACACCCCAGGTCCAAGAATCAATTCCACGGGCTCAGTACCAACAGACTCTGTGCATACACCAGGCTCAAGAACCAAATCCAGACACACTGTGGACACTGGCAGAGCTAACTAATAACACTGACTCCTAATTACGTTTCCATGCTAGAAACTCTAACATTGATACAGACAATGCCATAACTGATTTGGAACTCTCAGTAAATCACAATAGGCTGTGGTTTTGACTCAATGCTGTAACGGTCAAGACCAGCACCGGAATATGTGGGACTGATTAAAATAATCACAGTGTCCCAGGTCTGGATTAAAAAAAAAAAAAAAAAGAACAGCCTTGCCTTGGGCCACCATAACTGTCACTGCCAACCTATCACAGTAGAAATAGGAGTAAGAGATTGTCTCTGAACCAAAGGCTTTGGAATTGAAGACAAACTTTACTATCATTGAAGCCTCTTTATCAAGGCAAATACCGAAAAAATTAAATTGGCTTTCGAGCTTTGGAAGATTTTGAAAAACAACCAACTCTATGGTTTTAATTGTTACCTGTTTGATTGAGGGCACTGTGTTATTTGTTCGCTTCAGTTTCTGAAATCTGAGGATGGGGAGAGAGAAATCCTAGGATGTTTATCCAGCCAGTGCTTTAACTTAGCTGGAGGAAAGGGCTTTGTGATCAATGGTATGCTACACTTCAATGTCAAGGGGGACAGATCCTGACAATAACTGCATTGTTTCTGAACTGAGGCAATTACTTTATATAAATAAAGTCCGAGATGGTTTTGTCAATGTTTCACAGCAGATTATATAGAACACCTGAAGATGTTATGCTGGTTTCCAATACATAATTACATAAATAACATGGCCTTGCTTGCTTAAATATCAAGATAGCCTTGTACTCTTAAAAGTGAAAGATAACTATTACTCAAGTAACATTGAAAGAGCACTCTTACCTTTTCTGAATTGTGAATTTTCTGTTGTAGATGACATATATTATCCCCTGACATCTTGTAACAGAATGTTTTACTGACCCTCCTATTACTAAAATACAAGCTGTCCCATCAAGAAGACAAAAAAAAAAAAAAAGATCAAATGCCACTCAGGCACTGGGAATAAGAACGGCAACCAAAAGATCAAGAATAAAATAACTGAAATGAAAATAAAAATGTAGCTATCAAATACCACAGAACTATGGCATAACCAAAGCCAAATTGGTCTACAAAAATGATGGCTTAAAATGTAACAGTTAACCTTGACAAGTAGGGAGATTAAGCCCCCCACCCCACCCCACACTAGTACTTCCACTTTACACTGCGAACTCTGAGAACGGAAATCATATCTTTATCATCAAAAGATGGTTTTCTTGTGGTGATCCTCCACAGTGTCAGAACATAAAATTAGTGGGGTTTCAAGTGCAGGAATGTTTGCCCTGCCTTCCTCCTTGCACAAAATATAAGTGTTTGTTGCTTGGGCACACACTGAATCAGAAGTGCGCAACTCCAACAAAAGTACCTTAGTTTTTATGTAGGTCAAAATGAAATGGGTAGTTTTAAAACACATAATGGGTGTGCTTTTAGTTCAGTGCCAAATTATAAACAGTTTCTTCACTCAGGAAAGTAAATGCAGTTCTTCAACAAAGAAAACATTTGCCAGGAACTTCTGGACATAGACAAATACCTGCAACAAGTCAATTGTTCCACAAGTGAACTGTACAGCTTTTGGGATAAAGGGCAAAAATATAACCAGATTAACTTGGCTTTTAATAAAAGTCTGGCACCTTGCTTTATGTGTATTGACTATGTAAAGCTGAAGAAGAGGCCACAGCCTCAGCACAACTTACTGCAAAATTTAAAATGATAAAAAAATGCCTTATTTTGCAGACTTTTCTGGAACAGACAAAAAAGTACAGTTTCAGTTGCAGGCCTTCAGTTTCAGTGCCAGCATAGTAGAAATCATTTTTTTAACTTCTTGTCCTACTCAGATTTCAAGGAGAAAATAAAAGCTTTAAGCAGAAAAAAAATATACACCAAATCTTGACCCCAAGAAATACAAACCAACAAAATCCACCTACAAAGTTTGGCAAAACAAAGAACACACTTGTAGGCAATCAGGAACTAAAGAAATTTTTAATGAAGAATAAGCACTTTCGTTAACTGCTGTAATGTGAACTTCAGATTCCGATGAAGTTCACAGTACAGCAGTTAACAAAAGTGCTTATTCTTTATTAAAAAATTACAAGTTTCTGGCGCCTGCAAATGCATTTGTTTTTAGACCAAGGAAGTACAAAAGCTTTCCTGCACACAGCACAGTAGCTTACAGTCTTCTTCAAACTCAATTTAATTTTCTTTTACACATCTTTCCCTTCAAAAACATCTGCCTAGCTTTGTGCTGAAAATTAAGTCTACTAAAGCCAAATTTAAGGTAGAAATAGCCAGTCATCAAAAGGACGACCGCAAGGCTTTCTTTAGTGGTTTACTATTACATGCTCGACGTGCAGGAAGTTGAGTTGAGCTGTGCAATTTGCACATTCTGAAAGTGAGAATGTCAAAAATACGACATTACTGACAGACTGATGATTTTGCTTTCATTTACTCTATCTCATCTACTGTACCACATTTACTAATGATAGTGTTTCTTTTTCTTGTAGCTGAACTAGTTCAGTTGCAAGAGGAATAATTTCTGACATGCAAATAAGTAAATGCAAAACACTGATGAGATGAAGTGAGAATAGAAGGCCTGATGAAGCTGCCATCGACACCTTACAAAATCTGTACATAAAACCTAAAAAATGAAATCTTCACTCATTATCAGCTGGCTACCTAGAAAACAGGAAAGCAGCCAAAATCTTGATCAGCTTGCCTAGAAATTAAATTAATTGGCTAAAGACTAACTTCAAAGTTGCCACAGCTGAACACTATTGAGATGATGCCATGAGAGAAGTGTTCATCAGCGGTATTTAGTCAAGTCACATTAAAAAGTGTGTAGTATGAGCAGATGTTGCCTAAACTTCTAAAGCACCACTGATCTAGCAAGGTCATAAGAAATTGACCATGCACAGTCACAGTCCTATCAGAACTTTGTCTTGTCACCCCGAGGCGTCTCCTTGGTCAATGCTGGAAAGAGTAATGGATACCATTCGTCTACCATCTGATGATGATACATGCACCGCTGTTAATTCAAAGTGTTACTTTTGTGGTCACAACATACATCCACAATCCAAAATGCCCAGCTAAATAAGAGTTATGCAAAAAATGTGGTAACAAGGGTCATTTTCAAAAGGTATGTATGTCTGGTTCCAGAACTAAACAGTCAGCCTCGACAAACCAATCTCTTTCTTGGATCATCACTTGCAGTGGCTCTGGGGTGCCCATCTAGTGCAACTGCCACTTTATCAGTCAATGTAGTTAACTACATGCTGTAATAGATACAGGGAGCTCAAAGTTACATGGCATCCTCTGTGGTTCATAAGTATGGCTGGCCTGTGTACAACTCCCAGTTGACAAGCATTACACAAGGACACTGTCTTGTTTTCATGCATTACAATCGTACAGTTTACCAAAATTTCAAACTATCCATTCTATGTAATCTCTGTGCTGATATTCTGTTGGATCATGACTTTTTCAAGCTGTACTCAAAGGAAGAAATTCCTTTTGGAGGAACCAAACCTCCGTTCACTCTCAGCAGATTAATCGCTGCTCAAATCGAAGCTTCATGACTCTTCCCGGCATTTATCACCAGACTGTAAGCCTACAGCAATGAAATTTAGGTGTCACAGCCCTTTGGAGCAGATCTTTATACAAGCTGAGATCAAAACAATTGATAACCTAAGGCATAAATGAACCCTCTAACTCACCCTGGAGAGCCCAGGTGTAACTGAACACTAACTCACCCTGGAGAGCCCAGGTTGTAATCACTGCAAACAGACGTCACAAAAAGCGGCTGGTAATTGACTATTGTCAAACAATAAAACATGTTACGCATCTTGATGCCTATCCTCCTCTGAGAATAGATGAGATGATTCGAAAAAGTGGCACTTTACGAGGTACACAACACTTTGTATCTAAAAAGCACTTACCACCAAATACCGATAACAGATTATGAGAAACAATACACTGCTTTTGAGGCTTGTGGCAGACTCCATCAGTTCCATTGTATACCATTTGGCCTGACTAATTGCACAGCCTGTTTTTAATGCACTATCGATGAAATAATTGCGTCCAAGCAACTATGTGACACATTTACTTGCATCGATAATGTCACTATCTATGGAAAAGATAGGGATGATCACACAGAATTTGCAAAGATTTTGTGAAGCTGCCAAATTATATAGTTTAATGTTCAATGATGGCAACAGCATAATAGCAGTCACTAAAATCAAGCTATTGGGCTAGGAGGTATCCAAAGGGGTCATCTAGCCAGAGACTAGAGCTTCTGCAAAAACTGACCCTCCCTCGAGATTTCAAGTCTCAACAATGAGTAATCAGGTTCTTTGCCTAGTATTTGCAGTGGATATCACAGTTTTTGGATAAAATTCACCCTCTTGTACACAACACTACCTTCCCACTGCCTAAAGCTGTGGTGGATACATTCAAGAATAGTGGATACATTCAAGACAATTAAAAAGGAGCTTGAAAGTGCTGTTATCTCTATGGTTGATCATAATGTCCCACTGGTAGTGGAGACAGATGCTTCAGAAATCGCCACTGCTGTCGCACTAAACTAGCAAGGAAGACCTGTGGCCTTTTTCTCCAGGATGCTGTCACCATCCAAGTTAGCGTATGCAGTTGTCGAATAAATTTTAAAAATGGAAGCACTTTCTTCTGGGAAATTATTTTAAGCTTGTTGCTGACCAATGACCAGTCGCCTTTTAGTACAGCAATCAGAGAGGAAAGATAAAGAAAGATAAAATACAACACTGGACAGTCAAAGCTTTCACCTTTTGGCATCAACATAGTTTATCTGCCTGGGAAGGAGATTCTAGTCACTGATGCCTTATTGCACGCCTTTTCTAGCTCATTCCCTCTCATATTGACCTAAGGTTTTACATAGCTTGTGTCATCCTGGTGTTGCCCACTTGATGCATACTGTACGATCCAAGAATCTTCCATTTTCTCTTTAGGAGGTAAGAAGCATAACCTCAAACTGTTCTGTACGTGCATAAGTAAAGCCATGTTTTTTTACAAACCTACAAAATACCATGCTCATAAAGGCTACTCAACCATTTTTTTGTTTGTTTTCAAACACCTTTACTGAATTATCACTTCTAACATTGACAAATGTACATTCATATAAAACTAATCAAACTATAATTAACAAACATTATACTTCACATATTTTCCTATATATCAAATAACCTAAGCAACATTACATAAATTATTCAATTCCTGATTTTGTTTTTTTAAACAAACAGTTTTATTAAACCATCACTTACTACATAGGTAATCATACATTTATATAAATGAAAACAAAGCACAACAACGTACTCCTAGTTGCAAGAATTTTACATCACAAACCATACTGACACACTCCCTGGTACAAACATTACATATGTGTGTGTATGTATGCATGCATGCATGCATATATATATATATATATATATATATATATATATATATATATATATATATATATATATATATATATATACACACACACACACACAGACACACACAATCTACCTAGTGTTTTTCAGTCAAACATTACATAGTTCATTTAAGTCCTGCCGCCTTTTAAACCTCATTCCTCCCCTGTATGTATTGCTCCCTCAATTCACATTTTTTTCTATGTAGTTTGCTCATACCCTTTTCTAAAGATCTCAACTCTAGTTGTTTTTTCTCTGTTACTATATTCACTATTTCTAATATACTTGGTTTAGATTCTGATTACCATTTTCTAGTAATTGCTTTTTTCGCAACTACCATTACTAGACACAGCTAGGCCTTACCATGTCTAGGTAATTCCGATTCTGTATCATAGCTAAGAAAAATCATCTCCCTTGTCAGACCTATCTGCCCACCCAGCATCTTCGACAGTACATCCCTTAAAGTCTGCCAATTCACTGTACTCGCAGAAAATATGTTCCCAATTACCTCTTTCTTACCCATCACACCTCCACTGTTTGCTGCCACAGGAAAAATGCTCTGGAGTCTACTTGGGGTATAGAAATATCAATGTAAATTTCCCAGTAAAAATCCTAAATCTTCTAGATTATGTTACATATTTGGGAAATGTACATATATAACCCTCATTTTTTTCTTTGTGAAGTGATTATCCAGCCTCTCTTCGTAATCCTTTCTAACGCCCTCCGATTGATTCGTATAGTTATCATGCAATATTTTACATGAGGCTACCTGGTTCCACTTCATATAATCAAAAGCTCATAACATCTAATTGCAAAACCGCGAGACCAAATGATCGAAAACTCAAAACATCTAAAACTCATAACATCAAATCTCACAACATTGAAAACTACAAAGCACATATAAATAACAACATCCCACACAATTTTTACTACGTTCATGCAGGGGGGCAAGTCCCCCTGCACCCCACAACCCCCCATAAATTAAATATGCCAACTCCAAGGTCACACTACAGTGGGAGAAAATGTTAATTTACAGGGGGGTGGGGGCGGAGCCCCCCACATGGGGGATGCAGGGCCCCCCCTGCATAAACGTGGTAAAAACTCTCTGGGATATTAGTTATAGTTGCTTTGTAGTTTTCACTGTTTTGAGATTCGATGTTACAAGTTTTAGATGTTTTGAGTTTTCGATCATTTGGTCTCGCTGTTTTGAGATTAGATGTTATGAGCTTTTGATTATATCAAGTAGAACCGGCTACCCGCCTTTTGAGAGATTGAGCATAGATTTTAAGGGACCTTTTCCTTCCACAACAATCAACTGGTACTTTCTTACTATTACTGATGAACATTCAAGGTTCCCTTTTGCTTTCACTTGCCCAGATAAGATTGCACAAACTGTAATCGCCTGCCTTTGCTAACTATTTTCACTCTTTGGTATGCAGCTTATATTCACTCAGACCGTGGCACCTCTTTTATGTCTAATGAATTAGAGACTTTTTTGCACACCAAAGGAATTGCAACCAGCAGGATCACACCTTACAATGCCCAAGGTAATGGTCAAGTGTCTAAATGGTTCACTTTGGAAGACCATTACCATGGCTTTGAAAGGTAAAAATATGCCCATGGAACAGTGGGAAGATATTTTGCTCAAGGATCTCCGCTCGATCCAATCTTATGCACAGCCACAAATGCAATGCCAGACAAAAGGTTGTTTCATTACAATCAAAGGTCCACCAATGGCACTGCACTTCCAGTTTGGCTCACATCACCTGGCTCTGTGTTGCTTCAAAATAAAATGATTAGTTGCCTCGAAGTATGATCCATTAGTGGAGGAGGTAGAACTCCTGCACTGCAATCTTCAGTACGCACATGTTCGACTTGCCAACAGAAAACAGGAGACTTGTTTTCATCCAGCAGCCAGTGAAGATAACTCTTAAAAACTGTCACATCAAACTACTATTCACCTGCAACAACCAAAGAGCACGGCAGCCCGACCAATTGAACGGACAAACAGAGGACAAGATGCTGTTTGCGGGAGAGATTACAAAACACCAGTTCTAACTCATCCCCTTTCTCCCCCTGACTGTCATATTATTGATTCAAATGGCCTGGACACTTTAGTTCGACAACAACAAAGAGCACATCCCTACAACTTGCACAACAGAGAAGCCTAAGTGAAGAGTTTTTGATTTCTGCTTTCTACCCTTTTATGGCCCTTCACTGATGTTAATCTCTCTACTTCCTCACTCAACATTTTGGTGGGGGAGAACGCAATGATTTTGCATTCATCTATTGCACCTCATTTACTAATATCGTTTCTTTTTCTTGTAGCTAAACTAGCTCAACTGTAAGATGAATAAAGCCTAGTCTTCAGGCCTTCTATTCTCAATTCATCTCATCAGTGTTGTTTCCATTTGCCTGTCACACTGTCCAAACTTGCACCCCTTTCAGACCGACATTTGCACTTGTTCCTGGGTCTGGAGTAATAAAGAGTTTCAGCATTCGTTTATGTCAGTATGTCAGTATTTGACATGCCAACTTTTGGGGAAAGGTTGCAGGTACTGGTCGACTCAAAATTGTGTGTGTCAACTTTGACAGTAAACCTTCTTTAGCCATGTATGAAACCTCAAAAGCAGCACACACTAGTGTGCAGAACTGATTGCAAATGGGGCTACCTACACATAGCCAAAAGATGTGCTAGCTGACAAATTCGTCTTCAATTTTACCCCCCCCCCCGAACGCCCCCAGGAAATGCAATCAAACATCACCACCCATCCCAACTATCAATAAACAGCAGGTCCTAGATGATTTTTATAATGCCAAAAACACAGAACTGATGGCTCCAATAACATCCCAGGATGCCCCCTTTACAGTCTGAAACATACCTATCGGGATCACTGGAGTAACTGTTTAACCACAGACTCCAGACAGACTTTGAGCTAAGCAAATGCAGAACTGCAATGACCATCCTTTTGCACAAGGGTGGGCCATCAACTGATCCCAGGAACTACAGACCCATATGTGACTAGTCTTATCAGTAAAGCCATTGAAAATATGAACATGGAAATGATTAATAAGGAAACATTCAGTCACTGGATCTAATGCAGTTTGGTTTTGTCAAGGGCAGATCATGCCTACCTAAACTGGTGGACTTCTTTGAGAATGACACCAAGGCAATGGAGGAGGGCAAAACATTACACAGTGGCTACTTTGACCTGGCTAAGGATTTTGATACAATATCCCACTCAGACATTTTAAAACAAACTCATGGATACAGGTATATACTCCTATGTTACCTGCTGGACAGCCATTTGTCTCCCAGACAGAACCCAGGAAGTTAGGAAAGGGAAGACTGCCTCCATAAAGAGGCTGGTCATTAGCAGTGGTCTGCTCCTTTTTGGCATCTACGTCTTGGAAGTCAAGGCCAATGCCAAGGGCTTCTAGCTGTCGAAGTTTGTAAATGTCGGCAAATTAGCAGCAATTACAGAATCCCCCTAGAGAGACTAACATCCTACTGGAAGGAATAACACAGACAACTGGTACCAAAGCAATGGTTTAAAACTCAATACCAAGAAATGTACACTAGTACCCTTTGGGAAGTCAGCCACTCTAGGAAATTACCTCATCGATAACACAACCCTAATGGTAGAACCAGCGGTAAGGGATTTAGGTACATATGTATCTAGCACAATGTCTTTCAACCAACATGTGTACAATGTAATAAGGAAATCATTCTATGTTACTCAACTTAAACTTATAAGCAAAGACAAGGCATCTAGGTCCAAGGAAGTCATCATTCCACTCTATTCGGTTGTCATCAAGCCCATCATTGAGTACAGTTCTCTCTTCAGTATGTACCTGAGCAGACACATCCAACTAAAACATCTACCGATGCTCCTCACAAAAAGAATACAGGGCTTAATAGCATGCCCTATGCAGATCCCCTTAAAACCCTATCTCTATACTATGTTTTCTAAACACTGTTAAGAAGCAATCTAGGACTGCATAAAAAGTATCCTTGGGCCCCATTCTGATTGACCTCTTGCATATCCACAAAATGAACAACCATCATAATTACTCCATCTAGGGATTTAAACTTTGCTTGCAATACAAACATAACATTTTGGAGGGACAGTATGTGTCGCACAGAATTCCCATTTTCTGGAACACACTTTGCAACCATGTGAAGCAGAGCTCCTCCTTAACCCTATTCAAAAAGGACCTGAATTGGAATTACACCCCAGGTCTAGCGCCTATGTCTCTAATAGACAGAGGCAGCCTGTAAATCTTGCCCTAGCTTACATATACCCCTTACAGTAACCTCCAAGGCACATAAACTTGCAAGGATACATTTGGGATGCTTGGCTAGGCTTACAAAAGGGTTTGACTTGGGAGGGAGTTGTACAAATCAACCATGGTGTGTAGTATCCTCTAGACAGGAGAACATATATCACAGACTTTCAAAGTGGTTTATTATAAATGTTTTGCTGATGATTTATTTCTAATAATAGAAGGTATTTATGTAAATTGTTTAGAAGTGTTAGAACTATTAAATTCTAGATCAGACTTTATGAAATTCACCTTTGGTGATAGTGGTATACGAATACATTTATTAAATGTATGTATAGATTAGGATCAGATGAAAAAATTTGAAAGTAGAATTTCATGGAAAAGAAACAATTATCTTCATCATAAAATTAACCAGCCCATGTTTATAAAAAAAAAAAAAACTACAGAGGGGGCAGCATATTAGAACATGCAGAATGACTAGCAATGATAATACTTTAAAGGAAGACATGTTCCTTACAACTAAGTTATTTGAAGCTGGGGCTATAGCAAATATACATATATATCTATATCTATATATATATATATATATATATATATATATATCTATATATCTATATATCTATATATATATCTATATATATATCTATATATATATCTATATCTATATATCTATATATATATATATATATATATATATATATATATCTATATATCTATATATATATATCTATATATATATATATATATATATATATATATATATATATATATATATATATATATATATATATATATATATATATATATATATATATATATATATATCTATATCTATATATATCTATCTATATATATCTATATATATATATATATATATATATATATATATATATATATATATATATATATATATATATATATATATATATATATATATATATATATATATCTATATCTATATATATCTATCTATATATATCTATATATATATCTCTATATATATATCTATATCTATATCTATATATATCTATATATATATATATATATATATATATATATATATATATATATATATATATATATATATATATATATATATATATATATATATATTTTTTTTTTTTTTTTTTTTTTTTTTTTTAAATCAAAATGAGTTTTGGGCACCAGCAGACTTCAGATGGTGCTTATGGAGGGGCTGTACAAGATCAACCATGGTGTGCAGTATCCTCTAGACACAGTATCATATATGACAGACTTGACAGTGCAAATATTGGTTCTAGGTGATCTGGTCACATTGACTAATGCTGCAAAATGGGTGTGGCGTTTGCTAGGGATAACTGAGCTGACTGTAGACACAGTAGAGGTCAATGAAATACCTAAGGCTCTAGCACCTCAAGAAGAAGATGAAATTGGTTCAATTGAAGAAAGGCACCTCAAAACTGCATATGCGAAGACTACTGAATTGATATGGGACCAAGCCAGATATGGAAATAAGGAAAACTGGTGAAATACAGAAGTCCAAGAAGTGATCAAAAGAAAGGAGTGCAAGAAGTGGGGAATAGAAAAGATAGACCAAGCAAAGAAGGAATACAAGTTTGGCTAACAAAGATGCTAAGAACAAGGCACCAGAGGGACTCTACAAGCTTCTGGAAAGTGACTCATCTACATGGCACAAATAAACTATCAGTTTCCAAGTCAAAGACATAAAGCTAAAGAAGATAATCGTCAAACACCATTCACAAGGGATGCCAGTAACAACCTGCTCCCCAGTCCACAGGACATCAAAGGCAGAGGGAAAGAATACTTACAGCCACTTCTGAATGGAAAAAACTCACAGAAGCTGTACTGTCCCACACAAAACCTATGATGAAAGAAGATAAGCACACCCTAGCTGTACAAAGAGCACTAAGGAAAATCAGTTAAAGCAGGATTAGGTCACAGTAAATACGATCAAGATGTTGCAGAAGTTGGGGGATAAATGGTTCCAGAGGGTATTCACAGCAATATGGAGAGACGGATATATTCCAGATGAGTGGAGAACAAGCATACTAGTGCCAGTGTAAAAGAACAGAGGGGGCATCTGCAAGTGTCGGAAGTATACAAGTATCAAACTCCTGTCACACTGTGCGAAAGTTCTGGACAGGGCGACTGATAAATATGCAGCACAGTACAAAGTAAGATGGGAGAGGAGCAGTTCGGATTCAGATAAGGATGCAGCACAACAGACCCAATATTTGCAGTGAGGCAGATAGTTGAGAAGAAGCTAAAGAATGGGTTGAAATGGGCATTAATGGCATTTCTAGTCCTGGAGAAAGCATATGAAAATATTCCATGACGGTGGATTAGAGTGGTCATGTGATGGTTTAAAATACCAGAAACAATGGTAGAATTAGTGCAAGCTATCTACAAATACCCAATAACACAAGTACAAACTGTTCAAACTCAAAGAGTAGTTTCCAGTGGGAGTAGGTGTGCATCAGGGTTAATCTCTCAGCCCACTGCTGTTCATACTGGTGATAGACTTTATTAGCAAACTGGCTGGAGGGAGGAAGATCAACAAAAAACGCAGGTATGCCAACATTTAGCATTAAATGCAGGCTCGCAACATGAGCTTCAGTAGATGACTTGGGAATGGAGTGAAAATTGAAGGCGCACGGGATGAAAATGAGTACAGATAAGACAGTTGTAATAACAGGAAATGGATGAAATCACAAGAAACTGAGAATTGAGATAGAAGGAAAACAGTGGAATAGGTTAGCAGCTTCATGTATCGGGGGGGGTGTTGAGGAGAAGGGAAATCTGAATGAGGAAACCAAAGCTAGAATCAGAAACTGGCACAGAATGTCAGGAGTAGCGTGTGACAGAATAATGGCAAAGAAGCTAAGAAAGTAAAGCGCACAAAACAGTGGTGCAACCAATACTACTGTATGGTACAGAAACTCAGGCAGTGAAGGAAAAGTAGTTGAGGAAGCTAGAGTTTATGGAGATAAAACGCCTGAGGCAGACGGTAGAATGCACACTGCAGGACAGACAAGAGAAATGAGGACATCAGAGAAGAAGCCCAAATAGCTCGAATTGCACAGGTCAAAAAGAACATATTATGGTGGTTAAGGCACATATGCAAGAAAAACAATCTGGTGAAAAAGATTTGTGACAGACATGAAGATAGTAAGAAGAACCAGCATCCAGTAGAGAGATGGAAGAAAGGATTTTGTAAGAGAAGACCTGTGACAGTCAGGGATGACTGTCATTGAATATAGGATACCTGTGACAGTCAGGGATGACTGTCAAAGAATGTAGGAGAGTGGCAAGGAATTGAGAGAGAGATGGTGACAGTTGATGCGACCCCCTGTAGAAAAGTGGAAAAAAGGGGATGATAAAAGTGGTGTCATATTTTTTCTCTCTAGTTTCTCCCTGGTGCTAGAGTTTCCTGGAAACTATCACTGATACATGGCTATAGTTTTATATCTACAATCAAAAAGATGACTTCTGACAAAAAAAAAAAAAATCAAGCCCGCATTACAGCTCTGAAATGTATTATTTTGGGATCCGTCTCCTAAACTGACATTACTCTCCATACCCAAAAAACTAATGTTCTCTAAATTCTAATAAGAGCCTCTGGGGCAATGTTAACAGCAGCACAACAATATCTTACTGTCAGGCGTCAGGTTAATGTCCTTGACATGTGGCACAAAAGAATTTCCGTAGCAGAGTCATGTAGTTTAAGTACTAGAATGGGAATGTCACATGGCAGTTATCCTTCCTTTCAAAGGAGATAGAAATTGCACCCACTGCACAGGAGTTAAACAGGCAAATGGAAAAGGTTTTGCCGTGCAAACAGAAAATCAAATTATGTAGTAAGACAGAGCTGTGTCAATGTACTCCCAAGGAAATGGAAAAATGAATGGCTCTGCTAGCTGACCTGGATTACAGCCATAAGGAAACATTACTACTGGACCTGGCCTGCTGCTACTCAATGCACAACCCAATGGGTGACAAAGAAATATCTAATCGGAAAGATTTGTACAACCTGGTAGATTCAGGACCATCTTACCTCTGCAAAAACATTTGGTAACTGCAAGGAATGACAAAGGAGGGGATGCAGCAAGTAAGAAAGACATGGAAGGACACAAGAATATGTAGTGAAGTACGATGTAACTAAAATGGACATTAGATCAAAGCAAAAAATTCAAAGCTCCTCATGACCGCCATCTCCTTCCTAGCTACCATGTACTGCAACAAAGACCATACACTAAACTGATGAACTAACATTAGTTCCAACAGAAGCACAGAAATGAACCACTACCCAGAACATGCTACTTTCATCTACTTATGAATTAAAATATACTGGCAGAAAAGTGTTACAAGCTGCTTTTTTTAAGTCATCTGTACCATTACAAAACCACTGCTTAAGGATTTACTAATATAGGTGGGTGCAGAAGACCCAGGAAAAAACTGGCCAATCCTAGTGGGCACACTAGTGCCAGGACTGGGAAAAAAATGACAATTACACAGAAACATTCCTACAATGGGGCTAAGCCAAACCCTGGGGAGGATGGGCCTCCATTGTAGAAGGAAGTAATAGTCTACAAAAAAAAAAAAAAAAATCACAAAAATTGATAGGCCAAAAAAGAGCCATAAAGAAGATAGAGGGGGTATTGAGGATAAGAAAGAAATTAAGTATTGTTACTATCATGCAAGAAGCCCAGAATTTCCAGACAGAAGATATACAAAAAGATTGAGAGAGAAATTAGAGGAAAGAAAAATACTTTCACTAGAAAAACTGTCAAGCTTCAAATAAAAATGAATGTTCATTAATACAACAGATTTATGAAAAGTATTATATAGATCAAGAAACTTGAGCTGTTTGGAAAAAGAAGGCAAAGAAAAAAATCTAGAGACTTTTGAAAGGTACAAAAAAGAAATATGGACATGGGAAAGAGAGATCTGATACAATGCAATATTTATCCAAAAGAGAAAGCCAAGTCAATCAATACAAATAAGGCAGCTCCAGAAATATTTAGAGAGAAATACAGGCAATGGCATCCAGACATGGACAATTTTACAAAGCAATACAAAAAATAAGATAACAAAAAGGAAATGCATAACAAAAAATTGTATAAGTTAAAAAAATAGAAGGTAAAGTTATGGAATACCTGTGAGGTGAAGTACTTACTGTAGTATTTAGTACAGAAAGTCTAACGTAGGTTATATCACAGTATGATAGAACAACAAGTTCCCCAAGTAAGGAGAAGCAGGAGACACCTAGAGAAATATGGACATGGGAATGAAAAATATTTAATATGGTGCAATATTTATGCAAAGGAGAAAGCAAAACTAATTACTACAAAAAGAGCAGCACCAAAGACATTTGGAGAGAAATACAGGCAAAGGCATCCAGACATGGAAACTTTTACAAACAGGAAAAGTAGAAAAGAGGTTTAGTAATGGAAATGTTAAAGAAATAGAAAAGGAGGTTATGAATTACCTGTGAAGTGAAAGATTTAGTGCAGAAAAAGTCTAACTCTGACAACATCACATCAGGATGGAGCAATGGATCCCCAAATTAAGGAGAAACCAGTGGCATGGGAAACATCTGATCAGTTGCCATATGAAGACACACTGCAGCCTTTCATAGGAAAATTGGTACAAATGTCCAGTTGGAGTTGCACAGCAAGGGAAGGGACAGAAAACTGTGGCAACTCTGACACAATTGATGTTGCAGAGGGATAGGCCAAGTGAGTTCCCATATGAAAGAGCAACTGATGACACAGGATGAAACTGAAGAGAATGGGCACAGGAAGATGCTCTGGAACTTTCTACATAACGGCCGCAGGAAATGGAGAACAACGAATGTGCTCTCAATGTAGAAGAAAGTGATCTAAAAGAGGAGTTGCTTGATGCAATAGACATGGATAGGCATATTAAGATCAATGAAAGAAACATACTACAGAAAGTCAATAAAACCCAAAAAGTTAGAAGTTTGATAAAACAAATGAACACAGTAATTAGGACTGTTCATAAAGATTCATGGGATAAGTAAACAGGATATATTACTGTGCACCATAAAGCAATTAAAACAAGAAGTGTCACTGTTAGAGTATAAAAGAGGAAATAGATCAACAAAAATACTCAAAGATAGAAGTGATAAAAGTAATGCGTACTATCAGAACAGATCAGGATCCATCATGCACTATCACAAATTAACAAAAATAACAGCACCGGCAGAAAAACTTAAAAGATACACAGATAAATGTAAAGAAAAAGTAGAAAATAACCAATTTACTGATGACCCAAAAAAAGTTTTACAGAGAATTGGGAAACAAGGCAAAAGGAATTGAAACACAAAAAAAAAAAAAAAAAGACATAGATACATTGTGGAGAAATATCTATGCAGATCTTGTGGAATACAACAAAGATGCTAAATGGATAAAAGAAGTAAAAAAATAATAAGTTCAAATGTACAGGATATGAAATGGGATGACGCAGCAGTCAGAGAGATTGAAATAAAATTAAGAAAACCTCCTAATTGGAAAACCCCAGGCCCAGATGCAGTACCCAACTTCTGACTAAAAGTATTAACATCTTTACATAAAAATTTAGCCATGAGTAATAATTATTTATATGTGCATCCCAAACAGACACCAGTCTGGTTAACAACAGGAAAAACAGTACTCCTACTACTTAAGAATGAACCTGCAAGTTATCCTAAAAACTGCAGACCAATAACTTGCCTTTCAACGATGTATAAGCTATACACTGGAATTGATGCCAACAGAGTTTATAGTCTTTCAGAAGAAAAGTCAATCATGGCAGTAGAACAAAAGGGTAACAAAAGAAAGTCATATGGAACAAAGTATCATTTGTTGTTAAATAAAGTCATAATGGAGAACTGCAAAAAGACGAAAAATATAAGTATGGCATGGATAGACTACAAAAAAGCATTTGACAACATCCCACATTCATGGATAAAAGAGTGCTTAAAAATGTAGAAGATACACCCTACACTGATTTGTGGTCTCTGTAAGGTAACCAAACAGCAGCAAACCGCTTTGCAGTTAAGCAACAATAAAGGACAAATTATTACTCCAGGGATAAAAATTCAAAGGGGGATACTCTAGTGTGAGACTCTGTCACCACTCCTCTTTTGTCTTGCACTTAACCCATTAAGCTGCTTACTTAACAGATTAGGTCATGGATACAGTTTGGCTCCCATAAAACAACAAAGCATACAAACTTTTTATTTTCTTTTTGTAGATTATTTAAAATTGTATAGTTCACCAAATGAGGAGCTGAAACCACAAATGCAAGTGGTCAAAGCTTTCTTCAGATGATATAATAATGTCATTTGGTCTTAATAAATATGCAAAAAACACTCTTTAAGGTAGGAAAGCTGCAGCACCAACAAAACATCAGTTTGGGACAGGGATGGGATATAAAAGAACTTCAGCAAGAGGGACTGTATAAATATTTCGGAATTGACGAAGGATCAACAATAAAACTGGAACAAATGTGAATTAAACTTAATTTTAGTCTTCTAAAATATTCCTTATTAACACTGAAAACTGCACTGACATCTAGGAAAAAATCCAAGCTATAAATCAAACTTGCTCTTCCAGTCCTAACTTACAGTTTTGGCTTGATTGACTGGCCCCAAAAGGTTTTGGACTGATTGGACAGGAAAACAAGAAGGATGCTTCATGCTTATCAAATGATTTATAAAAATCAATATATACTAAGATTATACATTCCCCACTTTGAAGGAGTAAGGACCTCCTCGAAATTGATTAAATGTACAGATCTGCAACCATAGCACTACATACATATTTGCTGACCTCACAAGACCCAAACATAGTGAAAGTTTGAAACATGAGGAGAATAAGTCTAAGAAGACTTCCCCGCTTAGCTTAGCAGCAGATCTGTGTCAAACGGGAATGGAAATCAAACCAGAAGTACATACAAATCAGGCAGCAACTGAATGTGCCAAAAAACAAAAGAAAGAATATGAGGTGAAGGATCAGATGAGAAGTCAAGAAATATGGAAAATGCATAAATATAGTTGCAAGTATAGAAAACTCTTGGGCCAATCTCATGATGATCATGACCGAATGCAGGAAAGGTTAGTGAAAGGTGAATTTAAACCAAAAGATGAAAGGTTAATATTTGCAGCCCAAGATAGTGGGCTATGTATACATTGGTTTACAAAGTAAATTGAACATGTGGGAGAAACAAACAAATGTAGGTTTTGTAAAGCAGAATTGGAAACTGTCGCAAATCTTGTTGCTGGTTGTGATATACAAATCATATCTCTCAACCTTTAGGAACTAAAAATCTAGACAAAGGCCCAAAACTAGATAAAGACTTTAAAAATTGCTGTTACGGACTTAGAATAAGAGATTTGTGTTAACATGCATTTTCTGAAAGCTAAGAAGTCTGAAACTCAAATGTATATCACTACTTGGTGATTTCTATTCTCAGCAATTTGCCAGAAAATCACAAATTTCATTAAGAACAGACTAAAGGTTGGAGGCAAAAATCTGGACAGATGAGAGGTATTACAAAATGGCAGGAAGACTGTATAACGAAAGCATAATAATGTGACAAGACTGTTGCACTGGGATTATGCAAACATTATACTACTAAAGTAGATGAAAAAAGTACAGTTTTGTACCTACCATAAATGTAGATGTTCGAGGATCTCCATTGCTGCAGTCCTGACAAATGGGTACTCCGCTGCCCACCATCGGCCCGAATACCAAAGGGCTAGAACTGGCATCGGTCACGGGCGCCTGAGACGGACGTAAGTACTTGTCAGTACAAATGCGCATGACCGACGCCATAACCTCAGTCTTTCTTGCCTCAGACGTCAGAATGCAAAAAAGAAAACACCACCCAAAAAACCCCAATGTAAAAAGAAAAAGGGGGAAGGAGGGAGGGAAAATAGGACTGCAGCAATGGAGATCCTCGAACATCTACATTTATGGTAGGTACAAAACTGTACTATGTTCTGCCTCCCATTGCTGCAGTCCTGACAAATGGGTAGAATCCCAGAGCAACGGAAAAAGGGAGGCTGGCCAACTAAATAGCAGGAGGAGCTGCAGACATGCCCTGTAAGACTGCAGTGGCAAACCCAGCCCTAGACCTAGAATAAAGAGGCAAATGATAATGCTTTGTAAAGGTATGTACAGAACTCCAAGTAGCTGCCTCTAGAATGTCTTTCGTAGCTACCCCTCTCAAAAAAGCAGTAGAGGTGGCCGTAGCCCTAGTAGAATGAGGCCTGATCCCAACTGGAACCTCCTTACCATGATGAGAGTAACAAAAAGCAATACAATGGCCGATCCACTTGGAAATAGTTTGTTTCGAGACAGCTTTCCCACTTGAAGCCACAGCAAATGAAACAAATAACTGTTGAGATCTCCGGAACTCATTGGTTCTGAACAAATAACACCGTAACTGCCTATGCACATCCAAAGAATGCAAAACTCTTTCCCCTTCATTTTGGGGGTTAGAATAAAAAGTAGGCAAATGTATAGATTGGTTCAATGCCACATTAGAAACTACCTTAGGCAGAAAAGTAGGATTAGTACGCAAGGAAACTCTGTCCTGGTGAAAAATCAGAAAAGGTTCCACTGCCATGAGAGCCTGTAATTCAGACACCCTTCTAGCAGAAGTAACAGCCAATAAAAAAGCAGTCTTCCAGGACAACAACTTCAATTCAGCCGTAGCTGCAGGTTCAAAAGGAGGCACAGTCAGCTTTTCCAAAACAAAATTAAGATCCCAGGCAGGAGTAGGAGCCCGTCGTGGGGGTCTTATATTCTTTGCCCCTCTAAGAAACTGTTTAAGCAAAGGATGTGAAAATAAAGGAGGATCACCATCATAGTGAGCGGAAATAGCTGCAGCATGCACTTTTATAGAAGAGAAGGACAAACCCTTGTCCAGTAACATAGTCAAATATTGCAAAGTACAACTCAAATTAGGCAACGTGACATCAAGGCCTTTAGCTGAACTCCAAAGATAAAATCTCTTCCATTTATCAGCATAAACTTTCCGAGTACTAGGACGCCTGGCTTCCAAAAGGACATCCAAAACTTGTTGAGGGAGCTGAAGGCCCTCATCCTCTAAAACTGAATGCGCCAGGCTGTCAGATGTAGGGATTGCACCCTGACATTGAGAAAATGATTGTTTTCCTGAGACAATAAGTGAGGAATCCGCGGTAATGGCCAAGGTGTCCCGTGAATTAGGCTCCTCAGCAGAGGGTACCAATGTTGACGAGGCCAATCCGGCGCTATAAGGATCATGCAAGGTTTGTCCCTCCTGACTTTCAACAGGACCTATGGAAGAAGAGGCAGAGGAGGAAAGGCATACACGTGAAGGTTGCTCCAACTGAAGGATAGTGCATCTATTTTCCAGGCTTTCGGATGAAACAGCCTTGTGCAAAACAGAGGCAGTTGGGAATTCAGAGGAGAAGCGAACAGATCTATGTCTGGAGTTCCCCAAGCCATGGTCAACTGACGAAATACCTGAAGATCCAACTTCCATTCGTGAGGATCCACCATCTGTCTGCTCAGAACATCTGCTAACGAATTTTGTGCTCCTGGCAGAAACTGTGCTCGAAGAGTGATGTGCAGATCCAAAGCAGTTTCCCATAACAGCATTGCTTGTCTGCAAAGAGGGTAAGAATGAGTACCCCCCTGCTTGTTGATGTACCACATGACAGTTGTGTTGTCTGTTCGAATCAACACCAGTCCCGGACGAAGTAGATCCTTGAATGCTTTTAAGGCAAATTGAACCACCAGCATCTCCTTCATGTTGATATGCAAGTGAAGCAACTCCGGGGGCCAAAGGTCTTGAATCCATTTTCCTTTGAAATGAGCTTCCCAGGCTGACTCCGAGGCGTCTGTCGTTAATATCTGACTTGCCTCCGGTTGGGTCACAGAGAGTCCCTTGTTTAGGTGACATTCCTGAGCCCACCACACAAATTCTTTCTGAATGCAAGGGAGAATCCGAATGACAGTATCCAAATCGTGGCTGTGTTGAGTCCAAACGCTTTTGAGATACCACTGTAGCTTCCTCATATGCAGTTTGGCATTGGGAAGTACTAGAATGCAAGATGCCATGAACCCCAAGGCTTGAAGGACTGTCCTTGCAGTCAGCCTGGACATTATGGCATTGGGAAGTACTAGAATGCAAGATGCCATGAACCCCAAGGCTTGAAGGACTGTCCTTGCAGTCAGCCTGGACATTACGGATAGCTGTTGGAAGTATAGGTGAAGATTTCTTTGTTTGTCCGGGGTAAGAGATGCCATCTGAGTAGCTGTATTCAGTCTCACACCCAGAAAACACATCTCCTGTGAGGGTACTAGACTGGACTTTATTTCGTTCACAGAATACCCTAGGCATCTGAAAACTGTCATCACAAACTGCAGATGTCGAAGAAGTTCGTGCTTGCCCTGAGCCAGTATCAAACAATCGTCCAGATAAGGATAAATTTGAATTCCCCTTAGCCGGAGAAAAGCTATTACTGGAGCCAGGACTTTTGTGAATACCCTGGGCGCAGTAGATAAGCCAAAGGGCAATGCAGAGAACTGATAATGCAAATTCCCAGTCCGAAACCTCAGGAATTTCCTGCAACTGGGCCTGATAGGAATGTGAAGATAGGCCTCCTTGAGATCCAAAGTCACCATCCAGTGATCTCTGCCTAGCATAGGCAACAGCTGCTGCAGTGTCAACATCTTGAATTTCGGAATTTCCAGAAAGGTATTTAGAATGGATAAATCCAGAATGGGCCTCCCAAGTATTTCCCTTCTTTGGCACTAAGAAAAGACGGGAATAAAACCCCGTGCCTCTGTCCACAGAAGGAACTGCCTGTATTGCTCCCAACCGGAGCAGAGAAAAAAATCTGTGCCTGCGCTTCCAGTCTTTGCTGATGAGGCACATCCGGCATACCTTTGAAAGGAGGGAATGTGTGAAAATAAAACTTGTAGCCTCGAGTTATAATGTCCAATACCCATTTGTCTTGGGTAACCAAATGCCAATTCCCTTTGAAAAGCCCCAGTTTTCCCCCTAGAGGAGCTGCCAGCAAAGCAGAGTCCGGCAGCTGAAGACACAGGTCATTGGGACTGCTTCCGAAAGGACTGACCCCTGCCCACCCCAGCAGAAGGGGTAAAAGAATTCAAAGGCCTAGAAGTAACAGGGCCCTGAGAAGAAGCCCTACCTCTACCACGCCTCGACCTGCCCCTAGAATGAAAATCCGAAGAGGGAAAAGACCATCCCCTAGCAGGCCAATTCCTACTGAACTTAGGGGGCTGAACCTGTAAGAAGTCCTTTACCGTCTGCATAGACTTAGCTTTTTCCTCCATTTTTTTCAAAACCGATTCCACTGAAGGGCCAAAAAGAACATCAGATTGCAAAGGAGCATCCATAATGCGAGCCTTAACATGCTCTGACAAGGACTGATCTCTAAGCCAGGCATGTCTGCGAACAACAGAACTAGTAGCAGCCACCCTGAAAGAAGCTTGTAAAGCATCAAAACCACACTGCAAAGAATGCTTACCAACCTGGTCTGAAGCATGCACTAAATCCTGAAGCTCCTTACAGTCAACACCCTCAGGCAAAGCATCCACTTTACATTTCAATTGACTTAGCAAATAATTCTGATACCTGAGCATATGAAATTGACAATTCAAAGCTCTCATAGCCAAAGTAGAAGAGGTATACAGTTTCTTACCCCACCTATCCAGGGCCCTAGCATCCTTGTCCAGAGGAACCGGATTCTTAACCACAGAAGCCTTAACACATTTGGGGCCTTGAGAAATAGTTTCTGGATCAGCCCTAGGACTCTTATACAAGTACTTGTGAGCTTCCGGAACCCTGTAGTATCTATCTGGTTTAACTGGGGCAGGGGGCAGAGGGCAGAGAATCTGGGTTAAGGGCAGCCTCAGAAAATACATCCTGAACAACATCCAGTACAGGGGGAATAGCCAAAGGCCTGTGCTGAGGTAAAAACAAGAATTCTCTCAGCCTTTTACGAGAATCAGAATAATCCTGGCCATCCCACTGGAAATGTTCCCTCATGGAATGCAAAGTTTCAGAGAAAGAAAAATCTTCTGGAGGGGACGCAGAGAGAGTAGCGTCCTCAGCCTCCGAATCAGAATAGGGAGGGAAATCCTGAAGCTCTTCCACAGAGGAATCTGACTCATTGGAAGACTGAACCAGACCCTCCAACTCTGTGTCTATCCTGGGCCGCTTCACGGGGGGGGGGGGCATAGAACCCCTAATTAAAGTAATCAAATCTTCAGCCATCTTTAACATGTGCTTCCTAGGAGCTGGACCCTGAGGATGAGCACCAGCAGGGATAGACTTAGATTTAGAATGGCCCTTGCCCTGAGAAGGAGGAGGTCTAACTACCCTATGAGGGGAGGAAGCCACCGACAACAAAGAAGCACCCTCAGCCTGGCCTAACACAGGAGAAGCCACTTCCTACAGTAACAAAGGCACCCCTTGACACACTGGTAAACTGTCAGAAGGAGCCACTGAAGCAGTCAGTGGTTCCACAGAACCGACGTCCGGAGTGGACGCCTCATCCTGTTTGGACCGCAAAGACTTATCTTTGCGCTTCTTAGAAGAACCAGTCGTCGGAGAATCCGACGGCATGTTATAATTACAACGTTTACCAAACACCAGCCGAGCACAGTCCAACCGACGTGTAATAGTACGCTTGTTAAAAGTAGCACAAAAGCGACACCCAACAACGTCGTGCTCAGGCCCTAAACAAGGAATGCAGAGTGAATGGTAATCCCTATGAGGAATCTGTTTCCCACAAGAAATACAGTTATTAACTTTTTCTGACATCCGGCAATACTGAGGCAAGAAAAAGACAAAAAATGTTCCCAACAGGGTACTTAGCCAACTTGGTATCCGGTCTGAAACTCGAAAACCGACAGTTCCAGAACGCCGAACGGCACTTGCAAAAACTGCTTCTGCTGAGGACCATGCGGCAAGAAAGACTGAGGTTATGGCGTCGGTCATGCGCATTTGTACTGACAAGTACTTACGTCAGTCTCAGGCGCCCGTGACTGACGCCAGTTCTAGCCCTTTGGTATTCGGGCCGATGGTGGGCAGCGGAGTACCCATTTGTCAGGACTGCAGCAATGGGAGACGACGAACATCACTGGAAACATGAGCCACAAAGCATTACAGAAAATGATGAAGTGTGTATCACATGGGATCATCCATTGCCAACAGTTCAAAAAATATATGCGAGAAAACCAGATACAGTAGTCCGTGAAATTAAGATAAAAATAGCATTGATCATCGAAATTGCTGCACCCAAAGACTAGTGTCTTATGTACAGACAGACACAAAGTCATAAAATATCAGGATTTGCAGGAAGAAATGAGGACAATGTGGAAGGGGGATACTCAGACAGTTCCAATAGTAGTAGGAGCAGTGGATCTTTGAATAAAAAATTTACAGTTCTACTTAGATATGTTATCGATACGTGTAACTCCATAGAAATTGCAGGTGTCATTACTGGGCACATTTTGGGTGCTGTGAAGAGCACTGCTGGCTAACATCAGAGACTGAAATAATACTAATTTCATGAACTTTAATCATAATTTGACTTAGGAATGGGGTTCATTCCAACATGGTAATAGAAGCCCAAAAGACTTAGAGAAATTAAAAAGAAGCATTAAAACACCAAAGCAAGGGCACATGAAATGATATAATGTGCTCATGTTGCAGTTTTCATTGTGCCATAAATACAGTTTAACCACAGAAAAGAAAAATATATTCAGTGCAAAAAGCATATTCAGTGCTTACAATGTCCAAAGATATATATATATATATATATATATATATATACTAAGCTGCAACAGGATGTTAATAACTGACTTTTCGTATTTAGTTTCCATCTTGACCTTATTTTGCTAACCTGCTACACCCAACAATATTCTATATTCATATTGAAGACTTGAAAAACAGAATATAACCACAGAAGGAAAGCCTCAGCTTTAGCTCGAATAAAAATGCACTATAACAAACAAAGTTGCCTCAAGAAATAACTTATAAAACATTCTGCACCCCAGATTTGAAAAATAAGTTACATAAAAATCCACCAACAGGTTACTTATATGAGCATTTTCTTGTCTAGCCAAAGCACTTGTTTAAGTGCTGCAGGTTGAACAAAATAAGAATTACAAGAGCCGCTCTCCAAATTTGAAAAAGAAGTTAAGCAAAATGTCAGCAGTAGGTTGCTTCTACAAGCATTTTATCGTCTAGCCAAAGCAGATACTATTTAAAATACTGTGGGTTAAACAAAATGAAAAATAATTACGAGAGCTGCAACAGCTACAATCCAGCTCCAATAGAATGAGCAAGTAAGTACACAAACATGCAACACGTTCTAATACAACCTCCATCGTCGTAGACTTCCACAACGTGGCAATTTGTGGAATTGTTTTATTACTCGGTGGCCAGTCAAGCAACTAAGTAACCAACTCGATTACAGCTTTAAATTTGTTCGCTTGTACATTACAAGTTAGAAAGCATCATAAATAAGCAGAGACAAACCATTCACCTGTCTAGCCGATCTGCTTACCATCTGCCAAAAGCAGTGCTTCAGATTAGACTTGAAAAGACTTAACACAGAAGCCAAAGTAGCTTTAAGTCTGCTGACAGCGCTTGGCTGTGGTCTCTGATGGATTCAAGTCACATAACAGCCATCCGATGAAACCCAAATACAACCATCATCTTACCTCTGAAAAGTTGACAGCCAGGGGAATAGTTCCTGCCACGTAACACCCCACTAACATGGCAAGGGAAAGCAGTCCGATGGAAATAAAATCATCCATGGTGAAGACAGCAGGGGCCAGAAGCATAAACTCCGTACTGGCACTAAGCCGAGCAGCAGGGGGTTCCACGACTGCCCACTGACCAGCAGCGGGTGGTGACGGTTCAGAAACAAAGGGTGGCACTCAATTAATTTGGACAACCACAGCCCACTGACAAGTGATCAGCTGCACAAATTCCAGGGCACCGCAGTTAAAAGCAAGCAAGGAAGCTGGCACAAGGTTCGTCCCGTAACAACTACTCCAATTTTCAAACAGCATATGGTAGTCCACCAACAACCAAAGAAAAGACAGAGACTGGGCTGACAAAAGAAGCACTACAACTGCTTAGGGTTTTAGCCCGCACGGCTGTATATCATAAAAGGTCCTATCCCCAGCTATTACTACCGCCCTTCTGGCCCGGTTCAGTGCCCCGGGAACCCGGCACACACTCTACTGCCTAGCTGGATTTGGCTCCAAGCATTCACTGTCACTTTTCTGACGTTTACAAATACACCGCTATCACAAAGGAGGTACTACTTCCTTCTCTAGCTAGGGTAAAGAAAAAGTAATAACTGGCACTACAGATACGAAGGCATTCCCCGCTACTTCCGGTAACAATAAGAAATTCTTTTCCGGGTCACAAGGTTCGCTGCATAACAGGCACCTAACCTGTTTTTGTAACAGTTTTTGAGGACTATAGGAGAACTACTAAAAGGGTTACCCACCTGTCCCACTTTGCGAGGGATAGTCCCTCTTTGGGCAGTTGTGTCCTGCAAAAAAATTGTAAAAATGGCAAACGTCCTGAGATTTTAGGACAAATTATTTCCTATATTTTAGGTAATAGGTGCATAAAACAGTTATTCTGTATCTGAAATACCTAAATGTTATACAAAACAGAATACGCAAATAAAATGCTACAAGAATAAACTTTTATTTAAGCAAAAAGTGAAGTTTTGTCCTTTGTACTGGCCGTGGTTATGTTTCGGCCTGCAAAATCTGACGTTTGTGCCAAAAATGTCTCTCTTTGGGCATTTGAAAAGGTGGCAACCCTACCTCCTAATGTTATTACGATTGCTGTTCAACGTTTTTTTTTTTTTTTTTTTTTTTTTTTTGGCAGGTGTAAAGTTTGGCCTGGCGATGCCGCGATGGAAGCAAGCACATAGGATTTGAATCCCACTACTGCCATCAATGGAAGGGAAGGCTGGCTCAGATGGAAAATGAGGATAGTATCCGGTAGATGGCAGCTTGAATCCCCGCACTGCCGGGCAGTGACCACAAGCCAGCCACACCAGTGGTACAAGGCGCACACATACTGAGCAGTTTCTTAAGTTTAGTATGGCTACAAGAACAGTATGCGCTTTTGCCCTATGTATTGGTCTTTCCGAGCAACACCCAAGAATAAACGTCACACTGAACAGAGTCTGTCGCGTAGATTTCCAGACCTCTGTGTCAACACTTTCTTTGACGTTCACTGCTTTCCAGTGGTCACTTCCCTAAAGGAATTGTACTTTAAAAATATAAATATTTAAACTCTTATATTCACAGGCAGATAAAAAAATTCAAGGAAACCAGGTAATATTCTCCAGCACTACAGCCTTATGTCCTGGTTCAGTTTGGTAAACTAACACCACCCCAAATCACCAGACTTGGAGCCTCACAGTTACCTTTTCACCTTTTTAATAAACCAAAAAAATATAAAAGGAAATGGTTGCATGTTGCAAAGCGGTATGGTCAGTGGAGGTGGATTCACTGATTGATTGATTTACATTTGTTTACCGGGTAATGTCCGACTGGGCTAGAGACCCTTTTTCAGCCGAGACCAGGGGAGAAAAGCTCCAAGACAAGAAGTATTAGTCAATAATATAGTGATGGTAAAAAGTTAAGCAAGAAACATACATGATAGTGGAAAATACATTTTCAGTAAACGTAGAAAATATAAAAAATAAGCAAGATATAATTAATACTTGTTTTTCCACAAGAGGGGTAGAGCAACATGGTAAAGTATAAAAATGGGAGTTATGCCATGTTCGTACCTGGGTCAATAAGGTTAGAGGTGTTAGTCTGGGTGAGTGCCGGAGCATAGCCAGTGATTAGTCAGGTGTTCTTTTAGGAGTAATTTGAATTTGCAATTATCGGGGGTATTAAGTATTTGGATTTGGCACACAAACCAACATAGACAAAGTCTTTGTAACCACTTTTTTACTGACCAAAACTGATACTGTAATGTTAACATCATGCCCCATGTCTGACCAAAATGCTGTCGCCTTCAGTGTAACTCTTAATACTGACCCCTTAAACTTCTGCCAAAGACTTACCTGCTTATCTAGTAACAGTACAAGGATTTAAAGAATGGTTTCTAGATTAAATAAAGATTTACCTAGATGCCAATAATAATGTAGAGGTTTTAGATATTGTCCTATGGAACACTTTAAAGGCGGTCTTACATGGTAAAGTCAAAAGTTGGTATATAAATAAAAGAAAAGAGTGAGGTAAAAAAACTAGTAGACACAAAAAGAAATTGATGAACTAAAACTTATATCAAATGACAAATCTGCATTAAGTGTCATGTAAACTGAACAATGAATATCAGGATATCATGCAGCATAAAATATAAATCTGGAAAAAATCAGGTTACAATCCTACTCAATTAATCCCAAGAGTATGCACAGGATTATGATTAGTTCTAAATATTTAAATGAAAAATATAAAGGAAATAATATATACTAGAAATAATCAGACTATCAAAGTTACAGATCTAAAAAATATCTTATTATGTTTTAAAAACCATTACAAGAATATTAATAATAACAACTCATCTACAAGTGATAACAAAAGTATAGACAACTTTCTTGCTAATAATATTCAAAAGAAACTGTCAAAACACAATATTAATAACATAGAGAAACCCATTTCCTTTAAAGAATTAAAGGAACAAATAAAAAATCTTAACACAAAAAAGGCACCAGGGCTGGATGGTCTAATTCCGGAGTTTTACAAACTCCTACCTGATAACATCTTGAAAATCTTACTCAATGCATTCCAAGAAATTAAAACTACAGCAAACATCCATCCCTCATGGAAGTATTCTGACATCTCTCCCATCTTAAAATCAAATTAAGAGCCCAACCTTTCCACATCATACAGGCCAATTTCTTTGCTTAACATTGATTGCAAGATATGACGACCGTGCCCTGGCCCAGCAATCAAGGAGCCTCAATTCTCAACACTAACACCAGGGAGGTCATCTCATAGAAGAGACAAGGATAACTAACACACAGTAAAGTACAATTTCCCTTAGGTACACACAGAGATCACAGTCAGTCTGGGACTGGTTGCTCCCTTGCTCACCATGTCCCCAATAAGATTCTCCACTGGCACAGCTATAGTGCTTTGTGTCCCTGCCCAAGTAGCTGACACAACACACACACACTTTGAGATAAGTATTTATACTACTTCACATACACTCCTGGGAAAGGCTGACACAGATTCTCCAGCTGTGCCCCTTTACCCAGACTATACGGTAGTAATTATTGCCACCACCCAACTAATAATATCAGCTACTAAAAGGCCCTTAAAAGGGTGTCCAGTTATTACTGTGAAATATTATTATCCAATGGTAGTATGACTAACAGTCAAGGCTTACTTTAGAGTGGCCTATTACAATAACCTCTATAAATATGCAATGTACTCTAGAGCTTATCTCTACACAAATCAGCCACAGGTAGAAGGTTTTAAAATACTTAATAATAAATAATTAAAACACAAGACAAAACTACTACACCACAGAGATATCTAAGAGTTCAGAGATCACACCGAAACTTTAAAATAATACAGTAGGGCAGGTCTGATTTCAAAGAAAAATACCTAATTAATCTTTACTAGCTTTAACTATTCGTACAAGAAATCACAGTGCTAAAACTTACATGTGAGCACAAGGCAGAGTGCTGATAAGTTGGATATCAAGATCAAAATGCTCCCAGTCTCTTGTGAGAAATCGTATTTAAACATTACTAACAAACATGTCTCTAAGGCCCTTCCAAAATTACATCATTTTTGACACTTTGGTTTTCCGAGTATTCATATTGCATCATCTTAACATCTGGTCTGAGTTCTCAGGCCACAAACTGCATTATATAGCAATCTAACACCTACTCAGAAACTTATAACAATACAAGGCATTTCACATATACATTCTAGCAGAAACTAGAGCAATAAAGCACCTTCCTCATCTAAATTCTGGTCATAAACTTTAGCCTTAAAACAATGGGCATGAGACCTTCATCCAGACACACTGAAACTGACTTATAAAACATTAAAGAGATTCATAAGATCTTTTCAACTTAAAAAGACACATTTGAAATACTTGGCTTGGTTTTCCCTTACAGCAGATGGCAATGTTTCAACAATCTTGAAGTTCACATTTTACAATGTTTTCTTACATTTAAAAACACAAGCTTGTATTTTACATTTATTTATACAGTTGATAGAATTATGTATCAAATTCTATTTGACTAGGCTGACAGCCTTCGCCCATCTCTCCCCAGTCGTCACACAATGTACTCATGTCTATCTTAGCAAACAGATTAAATAATATTCTTTCAATATTAATTCATGAAGACCAAACCAGGTTTATCAAAAACAGAAAGATACAAGACAATGCAATTAGATTACCATCATTAACAGACTTACAAAAAAAAAGTGAGCTTTCTATTTTAAGCCTTGATATAGATAAAGCTTTTGACTCCCTAAGTTGGCCATATCTATTTAAAGCTTTGCAGAAATACAATTTCTTCCCAAACTTTATAGGATTAATTAAAAAACTGTATGAAAAGTCCATGGCTTATGTAAAGACTGGATCTTATCTATGTAGCCCATTTGAAATATTAAGAGGTACTAAACAGGGGTGCCCCCTCTCCCCGTTACTCTTTGCCCTGGCTATTGAATCTCTTGCAAATTATGTTAGAAGTAATGACAGCGTTAAAGGATATAAAGTGTCAGACAAATTATCCCCCAAGATACAACTGTTTGCTGATGACCTACTAATAACTTCAAATGATATTGACAATTCAGTAGATCACCTATTACATAATCTAGACTTCTTTGCAAACATCTCTGGTCTGAAATTCAATCACAACAAAACTCAGGCACTTCTAGTGAATAAAAATTTTACTATGAAACTTAGATCAAAAAGAGACATAAACTGGGAGGGCACGCATATTAAATATATAGGTATCATTATTGAATCTAATTATAAAAAAAATCACCCACATGTAATTGCCAACAACTTATAAACTCAATTAGTAGTCTAACTGACAATTGGAACAGACTCTTCTTCACATTTTAAGACAGACTAACTTTAATCAAAATGATACTTTTACCTAAAATCTTATTCATTGGCCAAGCTCTAATAATTCCCCCACCTGTCAAAATTAAACAGAAAATTAATAACTTATTACTGAACTTCCTTTGGTATCCATCCCAAAAAAACAAGAATTTCTCTTCTCTGGCACACCACAAGCTGGGATGAAGGAGCTTAGGGTTTCCAAAGATTTATTTTTATTTAAACTCCGCATTTATTAACAAAGTGTTGCTTTGGAATAACACTTCTTATACATCATATTGGAAATCAGTACATGAAATCTTACTTCTTAATAGTAATAGGATATTGCTTGAACTGTATACTCAAATACATACAAACATCTGTATATGGATTTTAAAAATATGCATTCAAAATGAATGGTCAAAACTTGTTTTCACACCTCTTATAAACCAACTATTGCTATTGTTTTAAAAGCTTATGTTTTCTAATCAATTAATTAAGAATTTATTAATAATTATGTTTCCTACTGCTTACACAAATGAGTGTTTGATATCTTTTGATACTCAGAAAATGTTAGAATTTAAGAAGGGTAGCCTATTAGATTGGAATCAATTTCTGTCAGCTAATAAAATAAGTTCTGCAGACTATTTGATCAGCAGATATAGTTTGCAAAATTGCAATTGGCTGGACATCCGAACTTGTAAGGAATACATACGAAGCTCGTACCCTCATTAGAGGCATACAATAAGAGTGACTTAAAAATGGTTTACTATGGTTTGTGCGAATGACATTCTGTCTGCAGTACTGCTGCTGAAAATCAGAATCTCGTGCAATAGTCGAACAGACTTATGTGAATGCGGTAGTGCATTCGCATAAGTGTATTTGACTACCTGCACAGAGATCCCGGTACAGTGGGGATTGGAAATTCATCCATATCTCCACTGTAGTGCGATCTCGGGGTTAGAATATATTAGTAGGGGGGGTGCAGCCCCTCACAGGGGGTACAGGAGGGGGCTTGCCTCCCTGCAAAAACGTGATATGTCATATAGGAGTCTGATTTACATCCGCTCCTATATGGCTATCACATGATGGTTTCAGCCATAATGTCGACTTAAGCGTGTCGATCATTTGGGTCAACATTGTGGCCGGTTGGAATGTTTGGGTTCGGGTTTACTTTTCATTGTTTTGAATGGCAAATGTTTTGCCGTTTGAACAAACAATAGTAAACCCTTAAAAATCTTGAATTTTATCTCAACAATTATTAATAGCTCACCCAAGCACACTTCATACATGTCATTTATAAAATTCTCAGAAATGATTTTAGCAAAACAGATGTTTCTTTTTGGAATTATTCAAGTGAAGTTAATAGACAAGTATTCTCAGAAAAAGATTAAAAACTTTGTTTACAGTCGGCAAAAGAATCCACATCTTTCCTGTTCTGGCATGTATACACATGGAAATGTTTACATAGATGTTTTCTCACCCCATATAGACTAGCAATAATGTACATAAAAGATTAATTAAAATGCTGGAAATGTGGACAGAATAAAAATTTGGTGGTAGTTTGAGATGTCTGTAGAGGGGCCACATTTGTGTAGGGGAATGATGTGAGATATTTTCCAGAGGAGAGGTACATATTGCTCAGAGATAGAGCAATTTATTATGATAGATATAGAATAAGAGATGGAGGAGTGGCTAATTTTAGAAATTCACTGGGGAGCTGATCTACAGCAAGGGTGCAGGGCTTCCGTTTGTTTAGGAGTTTTTTATGTAGCTGGTTTGGATGGGTTTGAATGAGAATGGATTTAGATTTGGATCTGTAGAAGTGGGGACTGAAAGGGGTAGTTTGGTGTTGGATTTTGTGAGGGAAGTTATGGAGTTGATAAAGTGAGCATTAAATTGAGATGCTATGCATTTGGAGGTATTTTTGGAGGATGGAGCAGGGGTAGAGGGATTGCCAGGGTTGAAGAAATAGTTGATACTTTGTCAACATTTTTGTGGGTTATTTGAGTGCATTTTTTGGCATGCTTGGAAGTAAGTTTTTTTTGTCATATTTAATATTTTTGGCTAGGTTTCTCAGCTGTTGGTATGAGATTAGGTTATCTTTGTGTTTGGATCTTTGGTATTGTGACCAAGCCCTATCTCGTTAAGTGTTAGTTTAGTGTCTTTAGATAGCCAAGGGAGTTGTTTTGTCCTGACATGGATTTTTCTAGTGGGAGCAAGGTTGTCAAGTATTTGGAGAATGTTATATTAAAGTACTGGACAGCAGGATCTAATGGGAGGGTTTTTAATGGTGAGCAGTCACATTGCTGTATCAGTGTGTTGAATGTGGTGGGGAGAATTTTTTTTTTTACTGCGGATGCTCTTCAGTATAATCTTGTTGGTTGCTTGAAACCATTTCCTAAATAGAAAGGTGGGGGAGTGGTCACTAAGTGTTCCTGGAAGGCAGTCAGATTGATAATTTAGGTCAGGTCTGTTTGTAAGTATCCATTCTAAAACTGATTATTTTTTTGGTGTGTTTATTAATATGTGTGGGAGAGTTAATGGTTTGTGAGAAACTGTAAAGGTTAATAAAGTTGAAAAGGTTTCTGGAGGAGCAGGAAAGCCAGTGTAGGTTGAAGTCTCCTAGTATTATTGTTTCTTGACTAAAATAAGAGGAAGCCCAGGAGAGTAGGTGTTCAGTGATGAAGAGGTTGCAACCAGGGGGTATATAGGTAGTGATGATGATTAAAGATTTATGGAAGCTCATTACCAGGTGAGTGGTTATTATTTTGTAGTAGGGCATGTCCAGGGGAGGGCTGGTTAGTTGGACAAGTTGGAGGGAGTTTTTAAACATCATATCAATTCCTCCACTATGTTTGTTCAATCTGTCTTGTCTAACAATGCTATAGCCTTTGGTTAGAATCTGTTCATCTTTGATATGGGGCTTTAACCAAGTCTCAGTTATAACAGCTATGTCTGGAGAGTAGAGGGTGAGGGCAGCATGGAAGTCAATTATTTTGTTAGTGATGTTTCTGAGACTGAAGTTGGTAATGGGTAGGTCAGACTTTCTGCATTTGGGAAATTGATGGGTTGGAGGGTTGAGGAGGTTTTGATTTGTAGAGTTGGTAATAGGAGGGGGGGTTGTGAGCAGGGAGGGAAAATATGTGTGGGGCAAGGGTTATGTTAACTGTTTCCCTGGAGTTTGATGTGAGTGAGTGAGAGTGTGATATGATGCATTTAATTTTATTTAGAAGCCTGTGGTATTTGTAATTTGAGAGAAGGGGTGTGTGTTTAGATGTATTTATAGGCATAGAATTGGGAGTTAGAGCAGCAGATGAGGTGTGCTGAGATGGGAAAATTTGTGTAGGAGTGATTGTGGGTAAGATGTGTAGGAAGTGTGGGTGAATGATAATTAGTGATGTGGTATGTGTGATAACATGTGGAAAGATAAGATAGAAAGAGAAGAGAGAGAATAAGGGTAATATAGTACCAACAGAGGTTAAATAGCTCATAGTGAAGGTGAGCTAGTTGAAAGTAAGTGTATACATGAATGTGAGGAGAAGTTGGAGGTAGAGAAAGATGGAACTATGTGTAGGAGGGGAGATGTATGGATAGTCTAGGAGTAGATTGTATTGTGGGGTATAGTGGATAAATTTGTCTCAAATCAATAGAAAGTAGAAGCAAAAGGATTGACATATGTTGTTTCAGGTGGGGAAGCCTTAAATTGTCTGATGGTTGAGAGGGAGTAGTTTGGAAGATATAAATTACAGGATGGCGTGGGTGGGAATGAGGGTAGGGTAGGGGAGCAGGCTGGGCTGAGTTCAAGAAAAGAAGCTAAGAAAAATCAGTCAGACAGGTAAGTATATAAGAACATTTGCTACTGCGAATCAGTCAGACAGGCAAAGTAGTTATAGAGATCTGATACAGGGAGATATTTTGGGAAAGAGAGAGATGGAAAATAGAGTGCAGTAAAATTTATATATGGTGGGACAGAGAAATGTTAAGAATATGCAGCTACTTACAGAAATGAATAGCACTTAAAAATAGGCAGAAGATAAAGGGAGGCAAGGTGGGGTAAAGAGTAATAAGGATAGAGAACAGGGAGATAAGAAGGGTTACTGCTTGTATTTCTGATGTACAAGGGATCACAGGCTTTTTGTAATGGTAGATATTTAGATACGAACCTGCAGTACATACATTAATTAAGAGAGAAATCCCAGCAATGAGGTCAATACATCCAGCAGGAGATTGAGCAGTAGTTCACTTCCTTAATAGTTGTCTAGGTCCTCTGAGTGACTAGTAATGGGAGGGATAGGTCAGAGTGGAATGTTCAACCTGATAAAAATACAGAAAAATATCAATAAGGACAGGTATATACAGACTTTGTTAGAGTTATGATAGAGGACAAGATATAGAGAGAAAAGAAAAAAAACAGAGGGTGGAAGTAAAGGAGTTAGTGGGACTACAGAAAAATTATCTACAGAAAAAGTATCTAAGTTAGACTGGCTGTAGATAATTATTAAACTATAGTTTCACAATACAGTTTATAGCAGTAACTTCCGTTTCAGCATGCAGCAAATCTAGGTAAATAGATTTTTAAAATAAACAGGGAGTATAATTAAGTGGTAGATTACAGTGGAAATAATATGTTGGTCCCAGTTATTTGCTGAACACTTAGTGTGCAGCACCACCTAGTGATAACAGCTAGACATGTAAGTAACACTGGCAGAGCTGAGATGCATAAGAAACACATTTGAGTGTAACAAGCTGTTTTGGTGAGAAACATCGGGAAATAGCAGAGACGTATTAAAATCTACACTTAAATTGTAACAAGCAGTTTGAGCAGCTTCATAGGCAGAAATAATGCAATTAATATGTACCACGTAATTTAGACAGCAACATGAGACATTTTATTTAACAAGGTCTTATAAAGCTGTCTCATGGTGCAAGTAAAGCAGCAGAAGTTAGGTAGGAGTAGGGCTGTGGCATATGGAGAGAATAAAATGAAGATTACTACAAATTAAACTTGTACAATGGGGAAAGTTAATGAAAATTAATCTTGTACAATAGGATTAGAATAAAAGAAGCTAATGCAAAGTAACTTTGTATAAGAGTACTGATGTGGGCAGGCTCAGTTTTAAAAGACAAAAAACATGTACGTAAAGCTTCCCATAAAATGTATTTGTTTTTCTGTTCTTTTGTTTCTATTTTGTTCTTTTATTTGAATCTATTTAGTTTTGAACTGAATAATGCTGGATAAAACTGGATGTGAGCAGGTTTATCACCAGTTAGCCATAAATGCCTTCTTAGCAATTAGTAAATAATAAAAGATGACCAGCCACAAACTTTTTAGAGGATAAATATATTGAACACTATAACACAGCACAGATAAATATACCATCTTTTTGAACAAATTGAAGACAATCAAGAAAAACAACTAACTACAGCTTGTTTTAGTTCTCAGTAGAAGGCTGGAAACTGCAGTCTTCAGTTACAAATTCTATCTCTCTTTTCCCTTATGGAAAACATTTATCCACTTTTTCATACTACACAGGGGAACAATATATATTGCAAACTGAATCACATATTTTTAGTTAACCTGCTGCAGGTTTTAGAAGAATTACTTGCAGTTCGGGTCTATATTATAAGATCGACGGTTGAAAACATCGAGCACCATATGGTCGACACCATATGGTCGATGTCTTCAAACATCACACTTATAAAAACAACAAAAAGAAAAAAGTACCCTAATGGGTTTAAGCAGGGGGCAAGCCCCCCCTGCACCCCCCCCGCTACTTAAATATACCAACTCCGAGACAGCACTACATTGCAGTAAACAGAAATCTCCCCTTACAGAGATTTCCATTTACACGTTCGATGTTCTCTGCTTTCGCTATTCTTGTGTCGACAATATCAGCTTCAGTATTGTCGGCTTTTGAGAATATAATATAGACCCTGCAGTTCACATATCTGTTACGTTATGTTTCCCAAAAAAGTGACATATAGACTTAGAGTAACTTTTCTTGAGATACCTTAAAAAATGAAAGCTTAAGTTGAGGGTTACTGTTCTTGTACGCTAGACAGTTTCTTATCTTAAAAAATGCTATTTGAGTTCACATCCATGATGACAGGGTTAGGCCCTGCCTGAATAATCTCTATACTGGCAGGCTGTAGCTGAATCTTATCACCACCATCTCTATGACCCAGATAAGACATTTCTGCCTAAAAATTGTTGGCCCTAATAGTTAAGCTTGCCCTGTCCTAACATGCTGAACATTTTCTTGCCAGGACAAATTGTAGCATCCAGGTAAACTAGAGCACAATCACCAGCTCCTGCTAGAATGTGATCTAGTACCTTCCCAAAGAGCATCTTGGAGAACCTTTATAATCTAAAAAAGGTTACAAAAGCTGACCTTGCCCTCACTACTGGCATAAAGGATACTTGCCAGGAACTCTTGGTCAGTAGTAGCTGTTAGGTATTTAGCTCCAACCCACTGTTTTAATGCTTCATCTATCCTGAGCATGGGGTAAGTATCTGTGATTATTCAGTTTCCTAGAGTTTACACAGAACTTGGTGCTGTCATCTTTCTTTTCTTTAGAGAGGCCCAGGGATTGTTGGGTTCCTTATATTGCCCCAGATCAAACATCTCCTGCTGTTCCTTTCTCAGGGTCTGTTTAGCTCACTCAGGCAAAAGAGGTCTACTCAGTGGACTATTGGGGTTCTGTGTTCACATGATAATCCACAAAGTGGGTATACCCTCCATGGCTTACCAGTAAACATTTACCCAAACATCTGTAGCACTGCCAGATCTCCTGAACTTGGGTAGGAGATAGCTGTTGTGAAGGGACTACCGCTTCTATTGAGGTGTCAGACCGAAGCTCATTGACAAGGTCTGTCATGAGATTCCCCCTCTAATTCTTCTTGTAACCTACAGCAAATGCTCAGTACCAGTGCCTCTCTATCATAATAATGCTTCGTCATTTTAATATAATACAGTTTGTGCTTCTTCTTCCTGCTTGGAAACTCCACTGTGTAGTTAGCATTACTTTTTATAACAATAGTAACAGGACCCTTCCAAGTTGCTCACAGTTTATTGTGTCTAACAGGAACTAACACTATTGCTTTCTACTTAACAGAATACTCTCTTGGTCCCTGGCTATCCAATCACACCATACAGTTTGCTGTTGTGTTTTTGCACCATCCCCATGAGCTCCCTAATCCTGGGTTTGATAAATAGGACATATTCCACAACAGATTCCTTGTGAGAGTAATAGTCACCCTTCCATTCATTATATGTATACCTTCTACCTCTGTACCTTGGTTTATTAACAGGTCCCTTAATGCCTACAAGTACAATATAAAGTAGTTTCTCAATAATAGGCAAACGTATCACAGCAATTTTTGATTTATCTCTTGCCTTGACAATTCTCTGGCACTGCTCACATGTCTTGCAATCACCCCCTCATACTTTTGTAACACCTGGCCAATAAAAATTCTGCCTAAGCCTTCTTTCTGTATGTGCTATACCCATATGGTCTGAATCAACAATATTTTGGGCTATGTTCAGAACTGCCCTTTGGTAGGTCCTTGGTAGTACCAAAAGCTTTATCATTTCTCCTTCTAGACCTGCTTTAGGAGTGCACCCTGTGTATAATAATAATTTGTCCCAGTATACAAGCTCTCCCTGCAGTTAAAGAGCAGAGGTGTCTATGGTTATCTCCCTTAAGTTCTGACAATTGAGCCTGTCTCAGATCTTTCTTTTTGACCTTCCTCAGCTTCTCCTCAAAAGGTTGACTGGTGTTTTCTAATAGTGGTCTCTGAAATTCTGGATTCCTATTACCATCTAACTCTGCCTTTGAAGTGACACCTTCCAAAGGAAGTCTAGTACCTTTCAAAAGCTGTGGGTCATATTCAGGGTCATTGCTACTAACCAGACCCCCTCCTGAAATAGCCAAATCACTAGCCTCAGTTGGAGGTAGGGAGTATTGCCTGGGTCTGCCCCCTTGCAGCCTTCCCCTTGTGCTTGTCTGTGTGTAACCACATCTACACAAAGTACTAATTATGCTATTAAAACATCTGCTGCAGTGTTATTGAACACTGCCATCTGCCTGTTCCCTCGCTCTCCTTTCCAGTCCATATAAATGCAGGCTAGTTGCACGTGATAAGGTGTCACATCATTGGCCTTTACTGTAGTGAACTGTCTGAACAACTGCTGTTCTCTTTTAACCCCTGCAGATGTAATAGTAGTTATGCTTGATGTTGTAACCATCTCATTCCCCTCCAGCAGGATAAGGTGCAGACCCCAGTATTAGTTTGGAACAGCAGTTATCTCCAGACAAACCACCATGTTGTAATGCTACCCCTGCTTTGCTGCCTCTTGTAATTTGTGTTCCTCGCCGTGTCTCAGTGGATGTTGGTACTATATTTGGTTATACTGGATAATTTACCCCCTAGGACCCACACCTATGCCAGAACTGTTTTTTTTTTCTCTTTGACTGTGGAGTCTGCCATGATGGCTTAATTTACTCCACTGGTCCCCTTATACCCATATGTAGTGTTGTGTACCCCCTTATTGTAAAGTTCTGACCAGCTCACTAGATGGAGGGTACCCTTCCCTCTCATCTCTTTAGCTGTGTAACATTGCCAGTTTGCATGATTCTCATATTATCAGTCAGAGTACTGAGTGATCAAACCCTCACCAAAGGATTTGATAACCTTTTAAATTTAATGGCATGACATCCACTCACCTAACTACAAAAGTAAGGGAAAATTTCTGCAATATAATCACTCACACTGTCATTTGCCTTTTTCTGTGCTCTGAATTTCTTTCTATATGCTTTAAGAGGAAGTTTAACACATTCAAATAAACATTGCTTCACTTCAACATTATTCATGCAGTCTTCTTCAGTCATTTTGATCCATCCAGCATTACTTTTACCCATAAGCAGAGGAGTGAAAAACTTAACTCACAGTCCCTGGTCAGCTTGATGTTAATTACGCACTCCTTCAAATACCCAAATGAAATAATCAGAGCCACCCCTCTCATAATACTGTAGCAATAATTTGGTACTAATCATAGCATCTAGGGTTTGATTTCCCCTTGCCAGTACTTATGTGCCTTTGGGGAAAGGTCAGCACCTCCACTTCATGCTGTTGTTGCTTCTCTGTCTATCTCCCTCTCACTGTATGTCTCTCTTATGCTTCCTTCTACATCATTCTTTTCTTTCATCTGCCTCAAATTTCATCTATAGTGCCATTCTCTTTAATGTAAGCTATGTTTCAAGGTAATCTGGGACTGGGTTGGACTATTTTGTTTCCTGCATTCTACACACATGCACATACGCATACGCACACACACACACACACACACACACACACACACACACACACACACACACACACACACACACACACACACACACACACACACACACACACACACAGGCTGGCCTGTCTCCAGATTTAGTGGACTGCATTCCAGCGGTTCACAAAGCTCTGTTACCTTGTCCTCCTTGGACATAATGTCAAACAAAATCTTTTGGTTTTACACTCTTTAGTCAGCTGTGAAATCACACTTTGACATTTTTTTAGAGCTCATCACTTCTTGTTTCCTAAGCAATTCTAATTAAACAATAAAATTAATGTGCAAACTTCACTTCTATATATTTACTTTATGACTGCAAGATTTCATGCACCTTTGGTGACAAAAGTGCTTTACAGGGCAAGTTAGTCCAATTTAATATTCCACCATTGTCACCACTTTAAAAAAGAGGTAGTAGAGAGGAGTGTAGTGCTTAGATATGGTCCACTGTTCACCAATGCATTTATTTTTAAGCTAAAAAAAGCTCTATAATCTGATGGCCACTAGGAGTATGACCTCTCAAGGCACAACACTGATACTAAACAGATTCACATAAATGTATTAAGCAATTCTCAAAGTCAATACTGATTTCAAGAGTGGGCAGGATGTATGTGCTTCTACCCAAGATATGAGCTTATATCATCCACACCCAAGAATAGGCTTCACACTGAACACCTCACCAAGCAGAGTTTTTGGCGTAGACCCTCAGCCCATGCTCTCATCACTCTCTCTGGGCTACAATGGTTCCAGTGCTGCTGCCTGCAGTAACTGTACATTGATTAAATTCTTACATTAACACACGCCCACACATTGCCAGGGAAGGCTTGGAATATTCTCAAAAACTGCAGCCTTCTGTAATGGCCCAAGGCAGTAAACTGCCACATCTCAGATAACCAGACTGGGTACCTCTCAGTTACTGTTTCACTCATGTTACTATGCTATATAATTATAACTACAGATGATAATGTGTAGCAGAGTGGTATGACAAGTGAGATTTAGATGCCAGTACCCTGTCACCATTTCATAACAGACACATGTATCAATTAATAAACAAGGAAATAGATGACCAGACATACAGTTTTTTAATAAATACATAGAAATATTTAATTTAAGAAAGAATGAGTTAAGCAGTACAACTAACAGTTAAATATACAAAGAAATATGAAATTGCCAATATCAGCCTGTGAACACAAGAGGCAACACAACGACTATCAAAGCCGACCATTTATTAATATCACATAAAAAATAATAAACACAAGTAAGTGCTTCCATGGTCAACTGAACGGTTCAGACTTAATGAATATATAGAACACTTCTACATTAAATACAATCAAGAAACTTACAAATAGCCACTCAAAGGCTGCATTCAATTAAACAATTAAAATTTGACATGAAACCAATCCATTTAAATATGGCAGGTCTCTAACCCTAAAAGTTGACTGAATAAATATATAAAAGAATATATAGAAAATCATCTCAATCATAGAAAAACTCTGAAGACCATCAAAAACTAAAAGGAGGCATGACAATTTCACTTAAGTGACTAAAAGGCAACATATATATATATATATATATATATATATATATATATATATATATATATATATATAAAACAGCATATGTACAAAACATAATAAATAAACAGCAAATTCTATAGAAAGAGAAATTATTGCTATGTAAAACACTAAAATTCACTTAAAATGGCTTTTGTTTATATACATTTAATAAATAAATAACAGTATATACATAAAAGTACTGTAAAAACAGTGCAGTAAAAAATCATTCCTATTTAAAACATTAATTGTGCAAGAAAATAATGAATATATAATGAATAACCTGCTAAATATGCATGACTGTATTTGTGTGTGAGGAACACTAAATGGAATACATTTTAGTTTGTGATGGTCTTCAGAGGTTTGCTGTGATTGATATGATTTTCTATATATTCTTTTATATATTTATTCAGTCACCTTTTAGGGCTAGAGACATGGTATATTTAAATGGATTTGTTTTATGTTAAATTTTAATTGTTTAATTGAATGTAGCCTTTGATTGGCTACTTGTAAGTTTCTCGATTGTATTTAATATAGAAGTATTCTGTATATTCATTAAGTCTGAAGAAGCATTCTGTTGAATGTGAAAGCGCTTACTTGTGTTTATTATTTTTTATATGATACTAATAAACGGTTGGCTTTGATAGTCTTTGTGTTGCTTCTTGTGTTCACAGACTGATATTGGTTGTTTCTTTACAGAGGCACTTTACCCTCAATTGTTTTACATTTGACTTAAATATGAAATTGCACCAGAGATAGAAAATAATCATTTGGAGCATATAGATTACGAGAAAGAAAAATATCTGTCTACAGCTAGGCGCTTCTTTTTTTTGTTTTTTTTTTTTGGTTATTTTTAACTGCAAGAATTACTAAGACCTCAGCTATAATAGCTGAATTTGCAGAATGATGGCAGGAAAATGAAGAATTACCATGCTGTCCCACAAACAGAAAATACAAAGATACTGGAACTCATATGTGATATAATACTTTTTATCAGAGCAGCATAGGTTTTACAACCACTCAAGCTTTTGGAATAACAGGAGTCATTCAAATGATGTTATTTAGTTGTTGATGTTTGCTACAATGCTTTAATATCTACTTTTGTCTAACAAGTGAAGTATATAACTTCTTACTCATCCATTTACCAAGCTGTTCATTCACCCACCCACACATCCAATCATCCATTCATACATCTGCCTATCTATCTATCTATCTATCTATCTATCTATCTATCTATCTATCTATCTATCTGTCTATCTATGTGCCCATAATATTGAACATAGTATCGCACAAGGCTACTGAACAACTTCTTTGTCAGGCATGAAGATATTTTTACTAAACCTCTGAATTTAAAATTTAGGAAGACAAAAGATTTAATGGAATTTTCAATTATTCAAATAATTGCTTGATAAATTACTGCCTGATAAATAAACATGCCCAAATGCCAACTGATTGTCAACCAAATAATCATAGGCAAATAGTCTAAAATTTCCCAAGGAACTTCAGTATCTTTGCCTTCATGTTAACAAACCTATGCTCTTCTTGCTCCTTTTCTACAGTTATCTCCTCTATTAGTAATACCCATCATGACAGTACTGATTTTAAATTAAGAAGAGTAACAGATTCAGTCAAAAATAAATAAACTTTTCTTGATCTTTCTCATGAGAATTGCATGAATGTAATGGAAATAGTTTTGAAAATAAGAGCACTGTCCTTAATGATTATGATAAAGCTGTTCAGGATACATCTGATGATTTTGATGATGTTACTAATCAATACTTTCAAAATGGCGTACCTCAGTGAATTTCAAAAGGAGGCTGCCAAGTAATGTTTTTATGATGCTCCTCACAAAAAAAATGTCTGAGGTAAAAATTTCAAAGCTGTGGTGGATATACTTTGTTAAAGCATATTAGTGACTGTCAAAAGAAAACAAGAACAGAAATAAACTTACCATACAGAATGTTATGTTCATAAAGTTGCAGAAAGTATTCCAAGAAGTAAGTCAACATGGGAATGGAGAAAGGAGATTTTACCAAAAGGGATGAATGCAAGTAGGGGCACAGAAAAATAGACACGAGTGGCTGGAATTTACTGGAGAAACTGGCAAAGGAACCAAGATATTTGGAACAAATAACTAGAGCAGGAAAGATAATAAGGTAAGATCAGGCCAAACAGATGTTTGGACTGCAGGTTAGAGACTGACTTCCCCATGAGGAACTGATATCAGAGTATAGGCAAAAAGAAAAAAGATAAGGGAAGTTCTAAATGGAAGAAAAGTTCTGGTAGAATTTTTAGTTAAATATAGAACAAAAGCTGCTGTTAAAAACATATAATTAGTAGCACATAGAAAACATTGCATGATAACTATAGGAATCAGAGGAGGCTTGAGAAAATTGGAAAAAGAGATTGGAAAATGAATAAAGGAACAAGTAGAATGATATATGTGTGGCTATGAAGTAAGCAATATAGTTCACATTTTCCTTTACTTATTGCTGTTTATTATATGTAAAACTGCTTAATATCCATTCTTTTCGAGCTACAAAAGAATATATAAACATACTAAATTTAAAGCAAAGAATGATCATTCAGTTATTTTATTTACAGTGCTTTAATTCAGTTCTCAGTTTTTACCTATTTTTATGTATACTATTCCCCTGTCCTTTCTCTTTTTTACTCTGGGCATGTTGTATATGTAACATATTATACAACATTACTTTTCAGCAGCATCTAACATTATGGGAGGCATAAATGAAAATCAGAAGGACAGTTTCAAATGATAATTAAATTTAGACATAAATATATATAATGAAAATATACTGCATTAGCATGTTTTCATAGCCCCAGGAAAAGTCCTAAACTTCTTCTTACACTCAGATCTGTTAATCTCAGTATAGCACTGCCTATATGGTATTACTCAAGCAAATGTAGTACAGAGGGGATAGATTTTGTGAAAAAAGTTGGTGGATTATTACCTTTTACATGAAACAACAACAAATCATCTACAAAATAAAAAAGGTACTTTTTGATATCCTTCCCATCCCAGTTTTCTAGGAAAAGAAATAGAATAGCCATATTGATAAAACAAAATCTTATGTGTTGTAATTTATTAACAAAAACAGGGAAATTATGCAAACTATGACATTTTTAAAAATTTTATCACAGCCAAGTTGTATCAGTGATAACTTACTTACATCCAGGAATAGGATTACACTTGTTAAATATATATTTAATAAAGTACTTATTAACAAAGCTAAGTCATATCAAGGGGTGACTTTAATTGTGTCTCAGCACCCTGTGAGTCAAGTGTCCAAAAACTCCTCAGACTGACATCTTTGGATAAATGTCTTAACTCCTAGACAAAAAAAAAAAAAAGCTGCCATTCAATAAGCACATGATTTTCTTGAACCAACAACAGTCTAGGTTTTAACCATAATTCACAGGCCCAGCTACCTTTTACCCATCATTAATGTGTCCATAATATTCAAAGTAGGACTAAAATCTCACACCAGCTTTTACATATTATGCAGCAATATCAGATCACTCGTAATACATTAAGTACTGTGTAATTTCAGTTACAATAACACACTCATAGCCACATCTACCACCAACTATGTGAAAAATAACCCCAGTATTTCTTAAATATTAAATGTTTAAAGAAGACCTAAGAAGAGTTCATCAAAAGTATAAAGAAACCCACAAGTTCTCAGATGTTAATTCATATATTGTCAGAGATGCTGTTAGAGTTTTCTTGAATGTTTAATTTTGAGATCCTAGTGTAGCTTTCCAAAAAAAAAATATGCAAGATTGCCAATGTAATGTAGTCCTTGCTACGAAATTAAGTGAAGGAATCTTATATGAGGAATTTGTTCTACCTTTTTGAATACAAGATCCAAGTAGTTATTAGTATCAAGTCTACGCAGCACTTTATAGGTTAAAATATGATATTTTCTTTGACCCCTTCCAAATTCTATAGTACATAGATAAGAAAGTATTAAATTAATTTACTTGAAATGAAAATTCAGAGATATTTACAGCCACCACACTCATAACTTAGACACATCTCTTAGTAAGATTCTATCATATTTTCAGACATATATTTACCTAAGTCCCAGAAAAAACTGTACAGCAAGGTTCAGTCAACTCAGTTTTGTCAGAATGCAATCTCCCAGCTAAATGATACAAGTCAAGAAAATTTAATCAGACTAATATTCTTCAGGGAACTAAATGAATAGTTCTTTTTTGGAAACAAAATAAGTCACCGTGGTCAGACAAGCTTCCACCTGAGCTCTATAAATGTTTGATGCAAAGTACTAAATCTATGCTACTAAAGTTATATTATGTTGTTCTTTCAGGTAATTTCTCCTCCATAGAATAAAACAGTATGGAAATTATCATTAATAAAACTTTGCTTAAAGCCAAAAATATATGCCAGTATAAAAATTATCACTAAAAAAGTTTGCTTAAAGCCAAAAAATATCATTCCCATTATTTTTCATAAAGATCAAATACTCTTATCATCACTGGTTATAAATGATTATGTTCTTTATTGCTAATATACTAAAAAATTCAAGCCATCACTTATTCATCCAGGAGCTCTGGTGGTGGTGCTGCGGTAGCGTTGTCGCCTCACAGTTAGATGTTGTCCTGTTCGATTCTCAGCTAGAGCGCCATCTGTGTGGAGACATGCATGAATGGGTGCACCTTCATTGAAGGTTGTGCATCAGGGCTGGCAACTCGGCACGTAAAAATCCACTGCCAATCATTAGCGGACCGGAGTTCCGCTGTGGCGACCCCTAAAAGCCGAAAGACACAACAACTTATTCATCCAGGATGAGATTCTGAGCACACCACAGCAGACCAAAACTGTAGCTTCATTGAGCACATAATGTCTTCAGAATATGTGGGGCATAAGTCAGAGATGAATTGCAAATAATCTAGTTATGTTTCATGCAGTGGATAGTTAAACCCATGGCACAATGACTATACTAACACTATAGTGATCTCTCTGCAGTAATATTTCAATAAGCATTGATGGCAATCAAAATCCAGAGAACAATATGCCAGTATCTGCATAATGATACTGCTATATATCTTGTGCCAGTGGCAGGCATCTCTCTGTGGTGTCTTACAATGACAGTTACATGAAGTAAAGAGGCAAACATGCTAGTGCATTCATAGAGCATTGATTGATGGACTAAAATCCCAAGACACTGACATGTATTTCACATGATATAGTCAAACAATACTCAAAGAACCTTCCTTTTACTTTAATGGTATTTACTTCAAAACTTTGTACTCCATGCATAGTATAGCATGACCTACTTAACTCTGTACTGTGGTATATGATTCAGTAAAAGAGCTTCATTTAAGCACCTCATTTAATATGACTGCATATTAATCCCATTTTCTTCACCCTATTCCCCTAGTATGTGTCAACATACATCAATACTTAAATATATTTTGTAAATTGGCTTGAAAAATATGCAGGCACAACAACAGTATACAGAAATAAACTGACAGTGCTAAGAAAACTGTGTACTGTCAGTGGACACTGTAATACATATAAAAGAATGATGATTTTACATCATGGACACACAACATGGTATGTATGCTACTATATACATATTTATTTATTTATTTATTTGACATTTGTTGACTGGGTTGGTCCATATGAGCTGAAGCCCTTTTTCAGTGGAAACCCAGGGAGAAATGCTCCTCAAATACATAGACATTGCAATGCATAACTACAAACAGACATAACTAATATATAAATAAAACAAGACTGACAATTTAAGGAAAACTGTACATATTAGGAATATGATATGAGATTGTTAATAGATTCTAAGAATCAGAGATATAGAGGCTAATTAAAGTGCAGATTGAAAGATTAAACAAATGGAAAAAAATAATCTTCAGTTCTCCTGCAAAGAAGCAGTGAGAAAGAAAAAAATATTAGGACCAACTTTATTTGATTATGTGAATAATAAAATGCAGGTACAAGGTAGAGTAAGATGGAAGCAGTAGGAGTAATACAGTGAGTTAAGGTGGGAGTGAAAGAAGTAGGGTGATACGGGTGAGGTAGGGAAGAGGGGGGATAATTACACTGACAGTCTAATATTGCTTAGATTTTTTTAATGCATTCCTGAACTTATGTTTGGATTTAATAGTTCTAATGTCAGGTGGACGTTTATTTCAGTTATCAGCTGGAGAATAGCTATAGAGGTTTTTGCCAAACTTGATCTTAGGCTTATATATAGCAAGGAGATGTTGATCAGAGCTTCTAAGTGTTCTAGATGGAGAGTAGGAGGAGATAATAGAGGAAATGCTGGGACAGAAAGATGGCTGGTGCAGTATAGAATGACTTTTCTGAAGCTGAGAGAGAAGAAGGTAATGGGGAAGCTCTAACCAGTTAAGTTTCCTGAAAACCAAGCAGTAATGAGAAAAGTAAGGGAATTCAGCAGCAAATTTCGCAATCTTGTTGTAAGTGGTTTCTAATTTAGAAAGGAGAGTGGATTGTAAGTTGGTGAGTATTTGAGAGCCATAGAGAAGGGTTGGTAGTAGATAGCCATGGGATAGTGCAATCTTGGCATTACTAGACAATAAGTTTTTGTTCCTGTAGAGCAGTCCTATACATAGAGATAGAGCAATCTTGGCATCACTAGACAAAATGTTTTTGTTCCTGTAGAGCAGTGCTATACATGCATATATATTATGATACTGTATGAGAAATTTTATTAAAACTGCTAATACCATACTTTGTATATCTTATTTTCCTGTGTTGCAGGTAACCATCATCCACCTTTCTTCAGGAGCCATCATACATGCAACCATCAGAGGTTTTACATTTAGGTCCCTAATTTTACCATCTGGTGATTGACATGGGCATCCACATCACTGCAGGGTCATTATGTACCCTCCCTTAACAAGTGCATGTTCCAGCACATGTCTTCCCTGCCATCATTGGCTTGGAATATCCAGGTCATGCCGCCCCCTCCCCAGCCCCGCAGCCATTGTTGTTGACCAAGCCTTTGCCTGAATTGAGTAATTCTGGCTGACTGGAACAATCATTTTCATCCTCCCAAGAAGGGTGAGGCTGTGTAAGCCATTCATACCCATCCTCCTGTGCCTGTCTCTTCAGCCCTCCAGAGTCGGCTCTAGCACAAGGCAACTGGGGCATCTGGCTAGGGCTTGGTGCTAGTTGAGAGGGCCTCATTAATGCTTCAAGCCCCTTCATTCAGCCAATGTGCTCATAAATTAATTATTGAGAGAGTGACTGATGCACAGCCATGTTGGTCATCACTAAATTTGCATGATTAAAGTGAGAGTTCCAACATAACTAAGCATCTGTACAGTAGTGGTAAATGAATGAAAGAAGTGTTCCACTCTCACCCCAGTCCCTTTAGTTCCTGAACCTGTCCCCATAAATTTCTGGTTGATCTGGCACCTACTTGGACTGGTAATACGCACACACACACACACACACACACACACACACACACACACACACACACACACACACACACACACACACACACACACACACATGCACACTCTGACCTTTGGCCTTTTACATTGGGCTTGACAGTCAGTAAGTAGTATTTTCCTTTTTTTTACTTTAGTTAATGCAGACATTTTCTCTAGTGAGGTTTGTACGATTGTGAACACTTCATCCTTTTCAATCAGACTTCAGATTTCATTGTTTTGTATAACCTCCAGCCCACTCCCTCTCCTTCAAATTTGATTGACCCTCTCATAGCACAGTGGCACCAGTTAGACATCCCTTCTACTCCAGCTGTGGTATCGATATGACTGCCTGGTTTAGTCATGCTTTCTTGCTTACTCCTAAAGTTGGTGAGATTCAGGGACAAAAAATAATCAAAAGCTACGTTTCACTATCTCTTCTTTGTAAAAGGTCTGTACATATGTTGGCAAGTAAGCTTGCAGTGCAAAACTTGTTTGGCTCACTAGTCGAAGCCTCAATCAATGTGTGAAAGCACTGACAATTGTTTTGTAGTATTTAATCTTAAGCCCTCTCCTAAGAAGTTTTAGAGTAAGACACAGTTCGGCCCAGAAGTAAAGCATAAGAAGCTGCTATATTACAAGAAGGGTAATTAAAGATAAAGAAGATAGTCAGACACCTATAATAAGGGAAGCCAGCAACAACCTGCTCACCAGTCCAAAGGACAACAATGGCAGATGAAAGGAGTACGTACAGCAACTTCTGAAAGAAGAAAATCTCACAGAAGCTGCACTGCCCCAGACACAGCCTACAATGAGAGAAGAGGAGGAGCCCACTATAGAAGATGTAAGAACAGCACTAAGGAAAATGAAGTTGGTGGAAGCAGCAGGCTCAGATGAGGTCACAGCAGATAAGATAAAAATGCCGAGTGAGATGGGGAGAAATGGCTCCTGAGGGTGCACATAGCAGTATGGAGAGAATGGCATATCCCAGGTGACTGGAGAATAAGTATACTCATGTCAATGTACAAGAATAAAGGAGACATCCACAAGTGTGGGCAGTACAGAGGTACCAAACTTCTGTCACATTGCATGTAAGTTCTGGAGAAGGTGATTGATAAACAGATATCCAGAGTTATAGAACATAAGATTGGAGATGAGCAGTTCAGATTCAGATCAGGATACAGCACAACTGACCTGACCTGATGTTTGCAGTGAGACAGATAGCTGAGAAGATTCAAAGATTCAAAGTAAACATTACTGTCATTTAGGACTGCACATATGAAACCTAAATGAAATTTCATGCATCATCTCCTTCTTGAGATTACGAACAGAAAGTAAAACAACACATTCAAGTAAAAGCATGAACACAACTAACATACAATCCTACTCCAGGTACCTGTACAAAAGAGCAGAAAAATTCCAACACTTGAATACAGAATAAGTATACCCTTCCCTAAGTTATAATAACTGCCCTATTTAAATAAAAGACACTGTATAATATTGCACTTAATAGGATAATATAAATACTGCACTTACTTGGAATTTGTGTGGCATATATTATACAACAGACTGTAGGTATTTGTGAAAAAAAGAAAGAATTGACTTAGTTAATGTCCAGTTCTCTGGGACTTATGCCCGAGTTCAGAAGTCTGACCACTGTCGGGTAGAAACTGTTGTTGAGAAAAAGCTAGGGATGAGGAAAGAGTCCAACTGGATGCTCCTAGACTTAGAGAAAGCATATGACAAGGTCCCCAGAAAGCCAATTTGGGTGATCCTGCAGTAGTTTGAAGTCCCAGAAACACTGGTGGAATTTGTGCAAGCTGTGTACAAGAGCCCAGTGACTCAAATACATACAGTGTTCTGTCTTACAAAGAGGTTCCCAGTGGGAGTGGGTGTGCACCAGGGATCAGCTTTAAGCCCACTGCTGTTCATACTGGTGATGGACTACATTAGCAAACAGGTCAGAGGAGCTAAATCAACAAAGTTGCTGTATGCAGATGATGTGGCATTACAGGCAGACTCTGAGCAAGAATGTCATGAAAGAATAGGGTAACAGAATGCAAAACTGAAGACACATGGGATGAAACTGAGTACAGATAAGAGACATAATGGCAGCAAATGGTAAAGTTCATCAGAAGCTGAGAACTGAGAAAGAAGGGAAATAGTGGAACAGGTTAAAAGATTTAAGTATCTGGGAGGGGTGGCTGAGAAGAAAAGAATTTGAATGAGGAGGTCAAAGCTAGAATCAGAGGGGCTGCAGTCAACTGGCACATTACGTCAGTTGTAGTGAATGGCAGAAGAATGCTAAAGAACCTGAAAAGTAAGGTGTAACAAAACAGTGGGGCAACCAATACTACTGAATGGGTCCAGTTATAGTGCATGGTACAAAATCCTGGGCAGTTAATGCAGAGAAGTTGAGGAAGCTAGAGGTAATGGGGATGAAGTGCCTAAGACAGGTGGTAGGATGCACACTGTGTGACAGATGAAGAAATGAGAATATAAGGGCAGACACCAAAGTAGCTCCAGTTGCAGAAGACTTCAAAGAGAACAGATTACGGTGGTTTGGGCACATGTGCAGAAAAGCAGAAAACAGTCTGGTGAAGAAATTTGGGACAAATAGGAAGAAGGCAAGATGAAAAGAGGGCATCCAGCAAAGACATGGATGGATTGTGTGAAAGAAGATCTGTGACACTCAGGCATGAGTGTTGAAGAAGGGAGGAGAGTGGCTTTGAACAGAGAGAGACATCAAACACCCCGACCCCATGTAGAAAATGGCAAAACCGGGATTGATGATGATCATCATGATGATACAACCCCACCCTGGCAATAAAAACAACTGCAGAAGGTGGCCGGAGGGGAAGGATTGCTATCGCAAAAGTGATTTATTAGAACAGCTGCTGCATTGGTTAGTTTATACAACTGTACTATATTCAACATTAGATCATTCTTGCAGTAGCCTAAGCTATTCAAGTAGACTACTACAGCTTAGAAACAAAAGATGGTGAGTAAGAAATTAAGAATCCAGGGATCCTTGGAGAATGGTCCTCACAAATCCTGGTCTGGACTTGGAAAAGGCATATAGTTTGTGTTGCTTTGTAAAAGTGTGTACAGAAGACCAATTTTCTGCCTCTAGAATACTTCTAGAGTCCATTCTTTTCTACAAAGCCACCAAACATGCCAATGAGCTGGGGATTATGCCCTAATCCTACTTGGAAGTGGCTTGTTATGGTAAGAATAGCAAAAGAAATAACACAAGACAACTATCTAGGAATAGTCTGGTTTGGCAGTGGTTATCCTTTCCTCGTACCTTCATAGGAGACAAATAGCTGATCCATTTTCCTGAAGGTCTGAGTTTTGTCTGGTTAGTATCTGAGTTGCATCTAGACATCCAGAGTATGAAGATTTTTTTTATTTCCCCTTGCATGTGGGGTCAGGACAAGAGCAAAGATATCAACAGACTGGCTCAAGGTAAACTCTGAGACCACTTTAGGCATAAAAAAGGATTAGTTCTTAAAGGAACCCTGTCTTTGTGGAAAACGAAGTAGAGTTGACTCATAATAAGTGTTTGTAACTCAGATACTCTTTTAGCAGAAGTCAGAGAAATTAGAATAACAGTTTTCTCTGTTAAGAACCTCAAATTAGCATGATGGGCTGCTTCAGACAGGAACAAAGTAAACTTTTTAAGCACACCATTAAGATCCCAATGAGGATCCAGCTGTTTCCTAGATGGACGGATAAGTAAAACCTCTTTCAAAATCTTATTGACTTGAGAACAAGTAGAAAGGGGGGATCCAAGGGCAGATAAGCTGGAATGGCTGATACATGAACCTTGACAAGAGGAGTAAGAAAGGCCAGAGGACAGTAACTCATACAACTAATTACAAAACAAAGGCAGTTGGGCCTTAAAAGGGTTCTGGTTTTTGGTATGCCACCAGCTAGAAAATCTTTCCCTCTTACACATATATGATTTCTAAGTAGCAGAGTTTTTAGCCTTCTTCAGTACTTGCTGAATGTTGTAAAAACATATATGCCTAAAATGTTTCAAAATTCTATCATCTAGACCATCAATTGAAGAGTTTTCAGGATGAAGTGAATCAACATCCCCTATCTTATGAAAATCAAGCCATTGGGGATGCATGTAGTAATTGACTTGGTTAATTTCAAAAGAAGAAAGAACCACGTTTGCCTGGGACAAAAGGAAGTAAACACCACCACAATCTTTTTAAAGTCCTTCTGCACCTTAAGAAGAACACTGGATATCACTGGAAAAAATTGGAAAAGCACAGAGGAACATTCCCATCCATAGAAATGACTTGGCATCTCACTTCCAGGCCTGTTTGCAAGGAATCCTAGAGCAGAATTTCTTTAGTTGTTTACTTAGAGTGGATGAAAACCCATCTACCCGAGGTGTTCTCCACATTTGGATCAATTCTTGGAAGACCCCGGGGTGAAATTTCTGTTCGTGAATGTCTGACCGGGTCCCGGTTCAGTTGTTTGCTGCAATGTTTTCCTTTTATGGAATGCATGAAGCCTGAAGAGTCAAACTGAGCAAAGTTGCGACCTCTGCAAAAAGTAGATCTGGTACACTTTGATTGTTTATGTTCTACATCACTGTGGGGTTGTCTGTGAAAACTTGTAAAGATCCTAAAGATCGGAAATGATTTAGAGCTTTCAAAGCATCTATTACTGTTATCATCTCTGACATTTATGTGCTTTTGTCTCTCTTATTTGTTTTATAGACTTTGAACTTTCACACCTTTGGAAACTGTTCCTCATGCCAGATCTGAAGCACCTGTTGTGACAGACTGAAGAGGAGGTGGAAGGGACAATAGAAGACCTGGATTCCACAAGAACTGGTCTACCCAGCACAGAATCTCCTTCCTTACAAAGTAAACTATAAGGGTATGAAAAGATAAATGGTGTGAATGCTGAGTCCAGACTGACCTGAGATTCCACTGGATTTTTCTCATGTGAAGTCTGGCCAAGAGGATAATAAGAATCACAGAAGCCATGTACCCGAGAATCCTTAGAAATTCCCTGGCAGCTACCTGGTTTTGATTGGAAAAACTCAGAAATAACTTTTATAATATCTCTACTTTGTCTGGAGGAAGAAAAGGCTCTTCCCAGGGCATAATCTAGTAGACATCCCAGAAAACAATTCTGTTAGAATGGACGAGAGAAGATTTCTGTATGTTTACTTGAAAACCAGACTGAGTAAAAGATTCTGAACACTTGGTAAGGGCTCTTGACAACTGGAAAGAGTCTACAAATATAAGTCAACCATCTGAATAAGGAAAATGTGAATGCACTGAAGTCTGCAGTAATCAATTACTGGTGCCAGACATGTTCTAAATACCACTGGAGCAGTAGATAGTCCAAAGGATAAGATAGAGAACTGATAATAAGAGCCAGATACAGAAAATCTTGAAAAGTCTGAAATGCTTGCCAATGGGAATGTGATATTAAGCATCTTTCAAGTCTACTGTAGCTTTACTATGAAATCTAGTAAAGGGGCCATATATAAGAGTCAGAAGGGATAACATTTTGAACTTTGTGACAAAAAGATTGAGAAAGGAGAGGACTAGCACAGCTCTCCAGGTCTCTTCTTTCTCTGGCACTAGAAAAATCCTTCAGTAAAACTCTTTTTCAATCTTGCAGACAGGCACTGGTTCTATGACTCCCTGAGAAAACATTTGTTCCAGAAGTGGAGGTAACAGGATAATTAGTTTACTGGGCCAGGAGGGATTCTGCAGAAAAGAGACAGGGCATCCCATTGCCAAGTGCTCCCCATTGAATGAGTTTGAGAACCCATTTGTCTGAAACAATCTGGTGTCACAAACAATAATGTAGATTCAGAAATAGGAAGAAATTGCCAGGGTGTATGGGGGTTGGGAGTGGGGGAGATGAAGAGGACAACTTTAGACTGTCCTTGATTTTGAGAGACTTTTCTCTTCCTGTTTGGAACTCCCTTGCCATTGCTTATTAAAATTCTGTTTGGGGGCATCTTATCACTTGAATTGTTTTCTGAAAAAGGGAGCTGAGGTAGAAAAAAATGTATTTGCATTAAAAAAATGTAGGTTGGAAGATTTGGGTCACCCCTGGAATAAACTTTCCCCTCATCAAACCTCTTAAGTACCTCAGCTGCAGAAGGGCCATGCAGAAACAGAATTTTCTTGTCCAGAGGATAATTTAACATTTCAATTTTAACACCTGCAGGAACGTTTTGAGTATTTAACCAAGCAAATCTTATCATAGCTGACTCAAAAGCTGGAGCCCTGAAGGCAGTATTAGCAACAGCATCATGATAACACCTTAATACTTACTTAATTACAAGAAAAGTAGATAATAAAGAGGAATTCAAATAATTTTCCACATCAGAAGAGGGAATGTTAACAGTTAATTATGTTCTCAAAAATAAAATTGAAATCTTTAACATGTAAGTTTGGCATTTTAAAATTCTGAATTTTAAAGTGGCAGAAGAATAACCCTTCTCCCCACATTTATCAAAAGCGTCTTTCCCATTCCTGTGAGAGGGAATGAGACTAATATTAGCAATATGTCTTGCAGAAGCATTTTGGATAGGGAAATCACTGAAGAGTCTGCTTTAGGGTTAGAAAACAAGTATTTATGAGTCTGAGGTACCCTATATAACCCGTCAGACTTGGTATCCATTTGAAAAAGTCACAAAACATGGAGACTGAATAGCTGAAGGAACAGACTTGTATATAACATTCTGAGATGGCCATTTCCAGAAATATTCCCTTTTCCCTCCAAGGTATGGCAATCTCAGACTTTCCCTGTAAAAAAGAAGCTTAAAGAAGAAGAGCAATGTTTAAGATTCAGTCTTCTACATTTCAATAGTGAGCCATCATACTTCTAGAGCAAGGAGTTTGACTGCCAGGTAAACTACAAGCTATGAGAAAAACATTCTCTAAAGCAAATAAAACAGGTGGAATGGCTGCAGAATGTGGAATGTCCAACTTTAGGAAATCATGAAACTTTTTCTGGTCAATAGGAATTTTATTCTGATCCCACCGAAGAGCCTCTTTCATTTAAGATAGAGCTTAAGAAAAGAAAGATCTGGAGGGAACCCCAAAGCAACAATTTCTTCCTAATCAGAATTTTTAGGCTATGAACCCTGCAGCACAGCATAATCCTTCCCATCCCTACTCTTCTGACTGAAAATCAGCAAACCTTTATCTACTTCCTCTTCAGGAAAGGAAAAAAAGTAAAAGTAGACATTAAAGCCATAGCAAAACTGAACAAATCTTCCTTGTCAATTAAAATATAAACAGAAACAGCCATTTTTTTTTCTTTTCTTGGGAAACTCCCTGCAAAAGTACTGATCCAAAGCAGGAATACTGGTCTAGGGCTCATGTTCCCGGTGCTAGTGATGCAGTAGGTCTTCAACTCCCCCTTCCCTCATGAGACCAACAAGAGTGGTTCTCCCTTGTCCATAGAGGGGAGCCCTCTAGACTTAGTGGACTTGTCTATCCCCTGGTCCTTAATGGCAACAGGTGCTACACCAGAGAGATTGAGGGAAAACACTCAGTGGTCTGAGGAACCAAATCCATCCACAGCAGAGTCACCCATTGGAGAATGAGGCAAAACCAGAGCCAGCCAGATACCCAAAGACTCTTGGACAACTTTCTTCCTCTTCTTCTTCTTCTGGTGGCCAAGGGAAGGCAGATTTGAAGAGAGACTGGTAACTGCTCAATAGATTCAGCCATGAAAAGCACTGAAGACGCATAGCAAAGCCTGGGAGAGTGGGTAAGCCTTATAATGTCAAAATGGTGGGTTTGAGGTAAGAAACAATCTCTGAGTCCCCAAAAGCAGACATTCCTGCCTCTAACACATACGATCTACACAAATATGTAGAAAACAATGTAAAAAAATTGATTTTTTTTACACAGGTTGTTCTTACAAGCATTCATAAAGTAAAACTCCCCTGATTAGTTAAATAAGTCCTAGATATCTAACTTTCCAAGCCAAAAAAAAAAAAAAAACACACACACACAAGTTTTTCTCAGCTCAGAACAATAATTATCTGGATTGTTTTCCCCAGCAGGGAGACATCTTCCCAGCCTTGAAGGATCTCTAGTTAACTGTCAGTTCCACAAAGCCTGCAGAAGGAGTACACTTCAACAGCAAGAAAGCTCTGAAGCTTTTGGTCCTCTAACTGCCTTTTAAATGGAGGTCTGTTCAAGTTCCTGGCTGGTAGAATGTATAGAAGGTACCTTTAAGCTTTGAAACTCTGACCAGTTGATTATTTCTTTGGCAGGCTATGACACAAATAGCTTAGGCTACAGCAAGAGTGATCTAATATTAAATATATATTGTTTGCCACTGACCAGTTGACTGATGCTCACAATGCTGTCACTGAAAGGTCTCCAGCAACTTAAAGAAGTGCAAGAAGGTGAATGCTGTCTTTTTAACACTTTCTCATTCTTCTCAAAGTTGTGTAATGTCAAAGTTAGTATGTATAAAGTTCAAGGTGGTGTGGGGAGGCTTGCTGCTATGTCAGGGTGTGCAGAAGAAAGAACATTTTTGTGTTTTGCTGTCTTGGGAGTGTCACCATTCTGAGTAGTGACCTCACAAAGTTTCAGATGTTTTGGGATTGAATAACTGTTTGTCAATTAATTAGGAAGTAATTATTCATAGCAAATCCCACTAGAATATAAACCTGTTGTATAACAGTGTCCATTTTATTCACTTTAGGCGTGCAATGAAGTAGAAGATCCTTGCTAAACATCTGTATTCTTGAAGTAAGCTGGTATTTGAATCCTTTCTTGATGATGTAATGATGACAGGAGATGAAGCACATCTGCTGTCTGCTTTAGGAAAAGAAAAACAGTTACCTCATCTGGACTTGCAAGGCAATGTATATTTACATACCTCAGCAAGCATTCCATTTCATTACAACAGTCAGAACGCTCACTATATCAAGGCAAAGTCCAGAAGTCAGATGTATGTGTCTCTCTTCTGACCAGAAAAAGCATACCAGCTGATCACAGAATGGCACAGATAAATATATTTATGTGCATCTCTGATGCATGATGTCTGTATTGTTGAGTTTCCCTATCTCCTCACAGAAGTATGTAGATAGTAAGCACTGTGCAATATGTGAGGAAATGTAAGTTGAGCAAGGAGTAAAGAAAGCAATTGGTTGTGAATAAAACTTTTTAGAACTGTTCCATGTTGGTTAATAGTTTTAGACATTTTCATTTTACGTAGGCACAGATTTCTATTTAGCATGAAAAAAAACATTTGTTTTCACTGCTAGATATCTGAGGCAATCAGACTGGAGGTATTCCTGTTTCACAAGGGCAATGATTTGCATATGGCATTGAAAGAATCATTGCAGTGCTCTGGAATCCTTATGTAGAACTGTGGAGTACAAAGGTCGCACTGAGGAGTGACTCTTTCTCCTCATAAAAATATGTAGATACAAACATAGAGCAGTGAAAACAGTAAAAGTTGGATGACATATTAAACGCAACTATATCCTGTGAGCAAAACATTTTAGTAATGTTGGATATTTGCAATTATCCATTTAGAGGTGCATATATGTTTGATGCAGGCCTGATTTGTCTTTGTAAGTGGAATTAGGAAAGCTTTTTATTTGTGTTGGATATGATGGTTATCGGTTTGGGATGTATATGTTACACATGGATACAGATTTCAATTAGGCATCATAAAAAAAACATATTACAATTATTGAAGAAAGACATTTTATCACCTGGTGGTCTGTAGTAGCAGCTAATTTAAAATGTATTTTTTTCTGCAGTCTATCACAATATTTTTCAAAGTCACACACTTACATGCGTATAACACACACACACACACACACACACACACACACACACACACACATACACACACACACACACACACACACACTATATTCTTAAACAGTTCTCTTCTTAAGCAGTTTTCAAACAGTTACTAAACAATTCTCTTCTCATGCAATTCTTCCATTAAGCCATTCACATCTTAAATGGCTTCCTAGCAGTTACTCAATAGTTTTCAGTAGTTCTCAAGTAGTCCTGAGATAGGTTTTTTCTCAGATAATTCTTAAGCACTTTTCCTCTAAGTAGTCCATAAACAGTTCTTAAACAGTTCTCTTCTTAAATAGTTGTCAAGCAGTTCTCAAGCAATTCACAATCAGTTGTACTCAGGGAGGTTAGCTTTGTATCACTAATAGTGTTTTACTGTTGTGCTCTAGTAGTGCTATGGAGCTAACTAATGATTCAGAGTCATGCAAGGGTTGCATAGAGTAAAATCTAATTAGCCACTCATTTGCAAGCCTCTAAATCAAACATCTAAAACATGGAACAACTGCATTAAATGTTCTTTCTATTAACCCACACAATGCTGTTGAATGGGCACCTATAGACAAACAGACACACACAGTCCTCACTCCTCACTGTTCTGCTCCGATATAGTATGGCAGAGCTCATCTTAAAATTGCTCTACAATGCTGCTTTGAACCTGGCGCAAGGCTCAGTGGCAGAGCAAATTGCTATTTTACATTAGCCATGTCCTTTGACTGCCACATTTGTGTGTTGTGCTATCCAGTAGACCACTGTAGCACTACTATCTGGATGCCTTGTACTACTATAGTGCTACAGTAGTCTTTGAAACACTTCCTCATAATGCACTACTAGAAACTTCAGGCCACATCATTTTTGCATGCGCAGTACAATTATAAAAAAAATAAATACATTCAGCTATCAAAACTTTAGATGGATGTATTTAAATCAGCTTGTATCAAAAAGAAATCTTACATAAAGTCCCCAAATATATCTTGAAGAAGGTTTCTAAATTCAAATTTAGAAGGGCTACAGGCTATTTCTTTGGAATAAGTTTATATAGATAGGTAGATATCCAAGACAAACCATTCAGTAAAAACTCAAAGAAAGACCCAGCTAAGCTGGGGTCTTCACTGTATAATGCCTTAAAACTCCTGTAATAGGGGATAAAAATGGATGATACAACCGATGTCTCACTTGAATATACTTTATTGACTTAGCGCTTTCGTACGACATAAGTTCATCAGAATATTACAATGCACTAATCTCCCAGTTAAAAATATGCACCAACCAATCATAACAGGATAATTAACATACCATAAATATAACATGAATAAAAACATGAGCAAAATTGAAAGAAACATTACTAAATAGCATTCAATAAAATTTAAATAAACCCATTTCATAAAAGTGATAATACTATTATATTAATTAAATTAATATATGAATGAGTGAAATTATTTTTTAATAAATAATGATTACAAAACATTAGCCTTTCTCTTCAATATACTCACAACGAATGAGAAACATTATCTCTGGGCTGATATAGGCATTAAGCCTCAACTGCCATGTAAATTCCCTAAATTCCGAAAGGGTTTCAAAATCACCCATCATGTCCATAGCCATCACAATGTCAATAACAAAAAAATGTGAACTTTTTAAAATTGGGGCAACCAGCACTACCTCTATATAGAGCCATAGTAGACTTCTTCTTCCTTAAATCATACATATGTTCTCTTACTCTCTCCCTTACTATCCTCTTAGTTTTCCCCACGTAGAATGCATCACATAAGTTGCAACTGGCAAGATATACCACATGCATGGTATTACAGTTGCATACATTTGGTTCCTGTAATAGAGATATATGCAAATGACCCTTAAGAACATACCTGTGTTTCAGCTATACATTCAACAACCACAACCCAACAAATGTATGGTAGGGCTTGATTTGGATGTGCTCAGTTTCTGTCAATATTTTGAGTATAAAGTATGTCAATGTTTTGAGTGTAGATATTAATAACATTAGCTCAACTGAAGCACACACATCTATGTATGTCTGTATATATGTATAGTCAAATCCACTGTAGCAGAAGTCTGGAGGCCGAACCATGACAATGTCAAACCTGACATTGTGTCAGTACAAATCTTGCCCGCATCTCGACCCATCATAAAGCTCATTCCAAGGTCGAAGTCAAGATGCATTTTGGCAATGTCAGGAATCGACAATGTCACTTTCGTGGACGTGGGTTGGTGATTCCATCATTCGAATGAGTCTGGATCGACCTTCCTCTAGTAAACCATATATGTATGTATGTGTCTATGTGTGTATATATATATATATATATATGGATCTGGTACATTTCGTCAAAAGCACATTTCACCTAATTTCATTCTACCAAGACCAAATCGCCAAAAACTCATTTTGCCAAATTTCATTTCACCGAAAATAGTAGTGGCAGTGAATATGCCCTTTTCCCCACTGTAGTGCAATCCTGGAGTTAGAATATATAGTTGGGGGGTGTGGGGGGCACCGCCCCCCACATTGGTGGGTGTGGGGTGGTGTAGCCCCCCACCTAGTCTGATTAAAAAGTACTTTTGTACCCTTTTAACACTAACTGTATAGTATAAATCAAGCTAGGTGGGGGCCTACACCCACCCCCCCCAACTATGTATTCTAACTCCAGGATTGTACTACTGTGGGGGAAAAGGGCATATACACTGCCACTACTATTTTCGGTGAAATGAAATTCGGCAAAATGAGTTTTCAGCAATTTGTGCTTTCGGTGATTTGGTCTTGCTGAAATAAGTTTCGGCAAAATGTGCTTTTGTCGAAATGAACCAGACCCATATATATATATATATATATATATATATATATATATATATATATATGTACATATATTTATACACACATATATATATATATATATATATATATATATATATATATATATATATATAAATATAGATGAGTCTACTTCAAATAAATGAAAACACACTTACCAGAAAATTAAATTGCTGAGATGAGATTGCCGAAACCTGATTTTAATGAATGATAATGTTGCTGAACCTTTTCTCAGGGCAAGCATCCAGTAATCCAACATTTAAAAAGAAACACATTGCGCTACCTCTAACCCATTGAGGTGGGGGGCTATGCCCCCACACTCCCCACACCAACTAAATATACCAACTCTGAGATCGCACTGCAGTAGAGAAAAGGGCAAATTTCCCTATGTTAGATGACTGGATACTTACCAGGAGAAAAGGTTCTGCAAGATGGGCGTTCGTTAAAATCAGGGTTCGGCAATCTCGTCTCGTCTATTTCATTTTCAGGTAAGTGGGTTTTTGTTTATTTGAAGTTGACCCGTAAATATATGTATAGATATATAGATAGATACATATATATATAGATATATAAACATATAGCTATATATATATATATATATATATATATGCATATATATATATATATATATATATATATATATATATATATATATATATATATATATATGTATATCTGTATATGTATATGTATATATAGCTCGATAGACATATATTCTCTGATGCATGTACCTTTTTTATGTTTGGTGGAATATTTTAGTTACTACACTATGGCATGTATATTACAGCTATGGAAAGTTGTAGGTCATTAGATAATTATGTGGCTGGCCTCCTTATGGATGATACTGATACCACCTGATTAAACAAATAGGATAAGACAGTGGGGATGGTGTTTTGACTTCAGCAGACACTTCATCTGGTTTTACCAATAAAGTTTTAATCCATCAGGCTTTTGGAATACTGACATAGATTATCTGGTTTACAATATGGTGCCAAGTGGTTTAAAAGTATATGACAAACCTGGGATACATTTAGATAACCCTGAATTCCTTAACACATGGCAGGATATACAAGACATTTCTTCAAGTCATCATCATTAATCCTCTTTTTCCCATTTTCTGCATGGGTTTGGGGTATCGTATCAACTGTCACCATCTCTCTTGATTTCATGTCAGTCTCCTACCTTCTTTGACACTCATGTCTGACTGTCACAGATCTTCTATCACACAATCTACCCATCTCTCTGCTGGATGCCCTCTTTTCATCATTCTTCCCAACGTGCCCAAATCTTCTTCACCAGATTATCTTCTGCTCCTTTGCATGTGTTAAAACCACTGTAATCTGTTCTCTTTGACTTTCACTGCAATTGAAACTACTTTAGCTTCTGCTCTAATGTCCTCATTTCTTCATCACTCCAACAGTTTGCATCCTACCACCAGTCTCAGGCAGTTTGGCTCCATTACCTCTACTCCCTGCCTTTAATAGCCATATTTCTGTACCACACAGTGGTACTGGTATACCTCTCAACCTCTTAGAGCAAGAAATGTTGACAAAGACATAAATAATGGGGGGCAAAGGCTCAAAAGTATGGACAAGTTTTTAAATATTGATCTTACAAACTTAGAAAGTTGATAAGATAACAGGTTTTGAATTAGCACAAATTTTCTGAAAGATAGAAGGTCTTAATCTCAAATGTTTGTCATTATTTTCTGATTCCACTCCTCTTATGAATGATTTGTCATCAACCAACAACTTTATGAGAAAAATACCAGAAATAAGAGGGAAAGATCTGGACATTCTGTGAAAATCTGTACAGTTGATAGGTATGAGTATTGGCTGCACTGCTGTTTTGTACATCTTAGTTTTCTGCATCTTTGGCATTCTTCTGTCATACACTAATCTTACAAATCTGTGCAGCCCCTCTGTTTCTAGCTTTAGTTTCCCCATTCAGACTTCCCTTCTCCTCAATCATTCCCCTCAGAGACATGAAGCTGTTATCCTACTCCACTTTTTCCTTTCTATCTCAAAATTCACCTTCTTCTGATTTCCCCATTTGCTACCATTGCAACTGTCTTAGTACTGAGTTTCATCCCATGCTCTTTCAGTTTTGCATTCCATTCCCTTATCCTTTGCTAAGTTCTTGTTCAGAGTCTGCCTGTAATGCTACATTGTCTGCATACAGCAACTTTGATGATCCCTCTCCTCCAAGTGGTAATGTCGTCCATCACCAGTATGAAGAGCAGTTGGCTCAGGGCTGAGCCCTGATGCACACCCACTCCCACTGTGAGACCAAACAATGTCCGTACTTGGGTCATTGGATCCTTGTACATTGCCTGCACTAATTTTACCAATGTTTCTAGGACTATGGACCACTACAGGACTGTCCATATCAGCTTTCATGGGACCCTATCAAATGCTGTCCCCATGTCTTGGAATACCCAGTTAGACTCTTTCCCCATCTCTAGCTTCTTCTCAAATATTTGCTTCACTGCAAACAGTGGGTCAGTTGTGCTGCATCCTGATCTGAACTGATCATCTCTCATCTTACTTTCTACTAGTCTGCGCATCCATTTATCAATCATCCTCATCATCATCATCATCAGAACTTTCATTCAGTGTGACAGGAGTTTAATACCTCTATATTGCCTACATTTGTGAATGTCCCCTTTGGTCTTGTTCACTGGCACTAGTATGCTTATTCTGCTGTCATCTGGAATATGCCTTTCTCTTCATACTCTCAGAACCATTTCTTCCCTACCTTACCCAACATTTTGATCATATCTGCTGTGACATCATCTGATCCTGCTGCCTTCTCTGACTTCATTTTCCTTAGTGCTGTTCTTATTTCTTCCAGGGTAGGCTCTTCCTGTTCTTTTACCATAGGCTGTGTTTGTTGCAGCACAGCTTTTGCAGGGTTTTCTTCATTGAAAAGCTGCTGAAAGTACTCCTTCTACCTGCCTTTGATTTCCCATGGGCTGGTGAGCAGATTGTTATTGGCATCCCTTACAAAGGGTGTCTGACTATGGGCAGGTGGGCAGGATTCACGAATCCTCCGTGTAAGACTTAAGTCTTACACGGAGGCTGCAGTTGAACAGTATGACGTCAGCGATCCATGAATATTCATGAGGGCACGCTGACTCATCAGTAACTCTTACACAGGGGCATGTCCGACTGCTGAGCAGTCTAAATGGTCACGCCCCTGCAAGTTGTTACAATGTCAGCAGACAAGAGCAAGGTCGCTCAAATGTACTTGCACCCAACAGCACACTCCCTGACACTGGAAAGTTATAAAACGTAAAATATTAATTTTTTATTTTTAATCCACGATATAGCTGCCTGCATACCTCTCAACCTCTTAGAATAAGAAATCTGGACAAAGCCATTAAAAAACTGGTACAAATAGGGACATGTTTTAAATATTGCTCTTACAAATTAGAAAGTTGATAGAATAACAGGTTTTGCATTAGTATGCATGTTCTGTATGATATGAAGTTTAAAACTCAAATGTCTGTCATTATTTTCTAACTTCAATCTTTAATAATTTGCCAGAAAGCCACAATTTTATGAAAAATGGACCAAAAATATAAGGCAAAAATTTGGACATTTTGCGAAAATATGTACAGTTGAGAGGTATGCCCGTATTTGCGCGTGTGTGTGCGGGTGTGCCCATTGCCTAACCACAGTTAGCAATTGTGACAGCGAATAGCATATAAGAACTAATTATGCAAATTCTGCCAAGTAGCAATAGTGTAATGGTAGAGCGTTAGCCCAAAGCGTAGGTATTCAAGGTTCGAGTCCCACCACTACCCTTTTTATTTTTTTATGTTCCAAATCAGTATATGAAATAATACCTGACATATATGATTAAAATATTATAAAAAGCAGTAAAATGGCCAATTTATTATTGAAGAAAATATATATTTTAAAGGCTCCAGATTTAATCAGTGCTTTACCCAGCTAAATAGGGTTGCCCAAAGTTTAGCAGCGCTTTATCCAGTGCAATGTGTATGTGCGGACGTGCGCCACTTTTCTCAAAGGATGTGACACACACACACACACAGACACACACACACACACACACACACACACACACACACACACACCATTTGCAGGTTTCAAACCCCTACCTAACTATGTTATGATACTACAAAGACAGGCATTAACACGGTGCACTATATGCTTTACTGGGTGTTTCTTTTTCACCTGCCACATCTGAAGGTTGCAGATATCTTCTGATTGGTCATGGTAATGTCTGCAGTAATTGCAGGAATGAGACATGTGTATTGGAAGGTGTCCAATAGCTCTGTGTGAGTCAGCTGGACAGGTGTATGGGTGATTGTATGTTTGGCCATGGGATATCTTCTGTGTCCCTGCTACACAGATGCACAATGGACTGTACATATATGGGCTATCGTGTGTAACCTACTTTTCACATGCACAGTATTCAACTTGGACATGTTACACATGCCAGACACACTCTGTCTAGGTGTGTACATGCCCTAGGGATAGCCTAGGATCAGACTCTGCACCTATGATAATGTTCAGGATTCACACCTGTTTATTGATGATACCCTTTGCAGGTGTTTATCATCTTCATTTCCCCACTTTCTATGAACAACTTAGGTATCTGCAGCAAAGATGTGATTATGACAGGGTTCGACTATATTGTATATGTGTCTATTGTCATATAGCTGTGTGCACAGGCCAGATTGCTGGATAGTGTGTGGTTCCTGGGTTGACACCTGTAACTGCCTGATAGGTATGGACCATTGCTATACTCTGACATGGCCTATGTGTGTGAGCATGCCCAGTGTAACCTTTCAGAATGTTGCTGACTGAGTTCTACTACCATAGTTGATTTATTCAATGTTTTACCTGTAGCTAAAAGGCTTGTAGTCTGCTCATCTGCAAAATAAAACACCCCTGTCAGTCTCGAACCCCAGACCTTGGACACACTAGACTGCATGAATTATTACTAAGCCACAGCAGATATAAAATAATTTGATGTTGTAATAAATATATCATTCCTTACAATGAAGGAATGTAAAGGAATAATAGAAAGGCCATTAGACAAAGCCTGTTCTGTGAATCCTTAACAGCCAGTGTTGTGGAATTGCATTACATTACAGTGATAAGAGAAGCAGTCATTCTAGCAAACAATAACATTACAGAGGCACTTTACAAACCACACACAGTATCAGGGCACTATAAGCACTAGCATATCTGAGTGGGGCAGACGCCATAGCTCTTAAATATGTTCTATGCAAGTTCATGATTGTGCAATGTATGTTAGCTGTGTCAGTCTCACTCCCTCTAGAAAGTATTGCCGTCATGTATAGAGATGGGGTATTACACAATGAATACTGACATTAATAACAGTAGACACTGCTTGCAACTGCAGCCACTAACATTTTTTTGTCAGTTAAGCTTTTTAAGTATTCACTTCTCTTAGTTAACTCCAGTGTTTCAGTGTCTCTTGACAGAAACATAATGGGCTGTTGTTTTCAGAGTTTTAAGTGCTGGGCTGGGCTGGGTTTGTGTACTGCCTGTGTGATTGCCTGATTCTGATTATTTCCACCTGCTAGCTCTGCTGACTCTCCCTGGTTAACTTCCTATTGTTTGTTGTGCTTCCTTTTCTGTTTCCATTCCCTCAGGGGGATGGACACAGTGTGCACCTTCTATTTCTTGACTTTAGCTAGGATACCTACTGACACTCCTCTTCCAGTGATGAGCAACTGACAGCTAACACATGTCACTCTGCTCCAATGAGATTAGTTTCCTTCATACATACCCCCCTCATGATGTCACCTATATCCTACTCTGTTACTCCCCTTATCCTAGTCTTACACTCCACTGACTGTGCTCATTTGCTATGTAGACTTGGGATTCACTATCCTTACCCTCATTTGCATAGGATTGCCTACTAATGCTTGGTTACATCTCTTAGACTGGGTTCCCCCCTTAGCAACCCCTACTCGGTAGCCATGTTGTCTTCAGCCTGCCATTGCCTTGCATTGTACATTACAAATTCACATAAAATCCACATTTGTGGATTTTTATTATTAGTTTTCTGGTTTTTAGAGCACAGCCCTTTAGTGCAACATTGCACTACACTTAAACATCGGAAATCGGACAAAAAAAATAAATTAATTTTTTTTCATTTTGCATCAGGAAACATTGCCAATGGCCATATATTTGGCCATTGGCATGCTTCCTCTACTGGATGCAACCTTTATTTTGAGCTGTCATGGCTCCGTTTTGCTATTTGCAGAACAGTACTCAGTTGTCAACTGAGTACATTTCTGCAGATAACACTACTCTTACTCGGACAGGTTTGGGTTTCCTGAATCTAAAATCTACCTCATTTGCATGCCTTTCAGCTGCAATTGAGGTAATTTGCATGTCCCGGCCCTGTCCATGTAAGAGATGTGTTAGGAGCTCTCTTGCACACCCCTGCAGGCTGTTCCTGGATCGCTCGTTGGACATGATGGCTGCATGGAGTCTTACTCTACTCTTAGACTCCATGCAAGCCATTGTGAATCCAGCCCTATATTTTTTTATATTTTTGCCTTTGCCTTGCAAGTTGATAGAGTTTCTTTGTGCCATCTAATGAGTCACTTTCCAGAAGCTTGTAGAGTGCTTCTGATGCCTTGTTTTTTTTTCTATTGCATTTCCTGTGTTAGCCTCTTTATTAGCCAACCAGTATTCCTTCTTTGACTGGTCTATCTTTCCTAGCACCCACCCTCTCTCTATTTTTTATGACTTCCTGGACTTCTTCATTCCACCACCAGTTTTCCTTATATACCTTATTTCTGAACATGGCTTGTACATATATCTGTCCTATAGTTCTCATGCATGTTGTTTTAAGGTTTTGCCATTCTTCTTCATCTCCACTTATTTCCTCTTCTTCCTGAGGTGCTAGAGCCTTAGGTATTTCATTAAATTCCTGTCCTTTCTCTCCAGTCAACCTCCAGGTCTTCAGCCCAGTCTCAGTTGACCTTAGAGACTTCTCAAACCACTCTTTGCAGTTGATTGTGGTTTACTCTGTGGGCAGACTGTTTCACTGGGATGACTTTGCAATAGCTGATTCTATCCCAGTGCATTTTCCTTAATAGGAGGAGGTCAGTCTGAGTTGCATGTTGGCCACTCTTGTATGTGATCCTGTTGTTGTCTCTCTTACTGAACCATGTGTTGGTCATCATCAAGCCATTTGCCAGATGGAAGTCTAGAATTGTCTCTCCTTTATTTTTGTTGCCCCATCCATGTGCACCAAGGCAGTTCTCATATCCTGTTCTATCTGTCTGTCCCGATATCTGCATTCATGTTACATATTACTAATGCCAGTTCATGTTATCTGCAGCCTGATCTGCTTATATCTAGTAGTTTCTGCAACTACTGTCTGAATCCATTCTTTTCCTCACTGTCACAACCCTGCTGTGGGGCATAGACTGAGATTATGAATATTGCCCTATCATTACACTGGAGTCTGATTGCCATGAGTCTGTCACTAATTCTGATGGCATCCATCACTGTCTTCTGAAGCCTCTCCCTCACCAGATTTTCCACACCATTTCTAGTCCATCTAATCTGTTCTCCTCCCATGTAGTAGACTCTGGACTCCAAGCCAAGTGGCTGTGCTGCACTGCACTTTCGTCTTGTCTCTTGGATACATAGAATGTACAGCATACGCATCCTTACCATCATGTCATCCACTTCCAAGCTGCATCCTGTCATTGAATCTACATTGAGTGTAGCAACTCTTAATTCATGTTTGCCAGGTTGATTGGTTTTATATCCAGTTTTTGTTCAACAGAGCTATCCCAGGTAACCCAAGCTGGACAACCAAATACCAGCAGCACGTAGTTTATTGACCCATGGCTGCTGGGTCTTATGGTGGACACACAGGCCCATAGGAGCACATACACCCCTCCCACCATTAGCATAGGAACCTGATGTAGGTCAGCATAGGCTGGATCCTCAGTCCATTTATCACCAGCAAATGCCTATACATTTTTTGGCAACATTAGTCAACATAGCTGAATCACCTAGAGATGTATTTTTACACCAGTGAGTAGCCAGGCCTGCCACAGTGCAAAGTTTGTGATCCATGTTCTTCTATCTTGAAGATACTGTGCACTACAGTTAATGCCCAAAGCTGTTGGCCTATAAAACTCTTCTCCTAGTACAGCACCATCTAGAGTCTGTGCTGCTGTCTGCAGCTCCATTCTTGGGTGAAGTCAAGGTGGAAATGCTCAACATATTGTTGGGGGGGGTGGGAGGTACCCCATAAAGACCCAGGGAGAACAAGCAAACTCCATACAGGCATTGGCAGGAAGTCAGGATTTAGCCTCGTCCCTTGTTCATGGGAGGTGAAGATCTTAACCATGATGCCAAATGATGTCTGTTAGGGCAAAGATATTTCTTCAAATACATTTATTGCGTGGCTGGTAGACCTTTGTGATCAATTACATCTTGGGCTGAATGATAATTGCGATCCTGTCTCAGTACTGCTATGTCCTTTAGTAAAGATCCAACCTATAAAGAACTCAGTTTAAAGTTTATTAAATGGATTTTAATCAGGAGCTAGAAGACAGGAAAATAAAGAAATTCAACATGGACTTGAGGGACAATGATAAACTGATGCCACTCATGTGGATAAAGCAAAAGCAGAGGGTTTATTTTGCCCAGGATAGGTAAAAAAATAGTAGAAAGAATCAAGACAATAATAAACTCAAACACTCCAAAGCTTCTATGTCAACTGACCTAGTACTCTCCTTTCAAACCTTCATTTAATTATCTTCAACAACTGACACAGAAGCTGATGTTAGTGTGGGTTCTCCATCTAGAAGAACTAACATGGCCTTTACTGTCCCACTTTAGATATAACGGTGAAAGTAAACATAGGCATCAAAAACAATATGAGGGACCAGTACTAATGTTAGTTTGGTGACTAATATTTCTGATATAATTGTAAATGACAATGCAATTGTTCTAGATGAAGGTTCCGTTATTTTTTATCTCTCAAGCTGCTACTTGGGTTATGAATTTTAATAGAAAATTTAATTTAAAGTATACGTTTTCTCAGCACAGATAGAGTCAGAGTGTGGGTGCTACACTTAATGACATTTTGGGTTTCAAATTCAGAAAGTCCACATTTGTTCCACACTACTAACCTTCAATTAAATTATTTGAACAATGGGTTATTCAAGCCTTAAATACTACTCAGGATTTATTTTATTTAGGACTATCAGAATTTGACTGAGGTGAACATGTGACTCTAGAAGAAAAATTTTCCACATAGTGATCAGTACAGCTGATAAAGGGAATGCTGTAGGGGTTTGGAACAAAAAGAATTATGATGCTGAGGCACAGTCATGGTTATCTGATTTGTGGTTCTATAAAACTATGTTCTTAGATCCAACCAGACATTTCAAAAAATAAACTGTTTTTTGAGGAATCTGTGTCCCTAGATGTGATTATGACCTTGGGACACAGTTTTTGTATCTCCTGTAAGCAGAGAACCTCAGTTCCAGATAGACCCATCATTTCTGGAATAGAGTCTTTGAACCATTTTCACAGTTTCTAGAAGTGTTTTTAAAACCATTATTGCAGTTTGTTCCTTCGTATATAAAAGATGAAAATTAGTTTTTCTAGTTGACTGATTTAGTAATGGATAATTCTACCTGCATGTGTTGTCTGGGAGTACACTTTCTATACATCACTATATGTCGGCAGCAGGGGCTTTTGGCAGTGGAACATGTTCTAGTTATTTCAGGTTTTTATACGCCTTCTCTCCTATAACTAGTCTAGTCCAGATATAGATTTGCTGTATCCAGGACTGTTTTGTAAGTTTCTGAGCCCTCCAGACCTTTCTGTGTTGGAGGGAAGCCTTCTAGCTTATCGGTGGGAGTGGTAAGCACTAGGTAGCTTATCTACCACAAGAGGAGTAGTTTCTGGCCCAGCAATTGTAGTTTAAGTTCTGCAGATTCAGCTTTGGCATCCTGCAGAATGCAAGAGTAACAGGCAGGAGAAAGAGATACTCTAAGTGCCTCCATTTTGATTTTTTCAAAATTTACTGTGCTCTGCACTTGCTTTTTTGTCATTTTTAATTTATCTGCATTTATTTAAACTATATTTAACTTAATATTGCTACACACTCAAGTGTGCTAGGTTGTACTGCAAGTTCTAAGCTTGTTTCTCACCTTTCCTGTATCTAGTCTAGTCTCGATACAGACTTGCTGTAGCCAGGACTGTTTTGTAAGTTTCTGAGCCCACCAGACCTTTCTGTGTTGCAGGAAAGCCTTCTAGCTTATCAGTGGGAGTGGTAAGCACTAGTAGCCTATCTACCACAAGAGGAGTGGTTTCTGGCTCAGAAATTGTAGTTTATTGTCTGTTTGGGCAGTTTTTCCATCCCTTTCAACTTTCTGGTGTAAAAGCCCATATTTGCACGGGTTTGCACTTGTTTAAGCTCCACGGATCCAGTTTTGGCACCCTGGAGACTACAAGAGCAACAGGAAGGAGAGTACCTCCATTTTGATTTTTTCATAATTTACTGCTCTGGGCACTTTTTTGTCGTTTTTAATTTATCGGCATTTATTTCAACTGCATTTGCTTTAATATTGCTATACACTCAAGTGTGCTAGCTTGTACTGTAGTTAAAGTGTTTTTGCTACTGTTTTAACTGCTTTTCTGCAAAAAAAAAAAAAAAATCAAAAAACAACCCCCCTCCCCCCAAAAAAAGCAAATAAAAGAGTTCTAAGCTTGTTTCCCACCTTTGCTGTAACTAGTCTAGTCTAGATACAGACTTGCTGTATCCAGGACTGTTTTGTAAGTTTCTGAGCATCCCAGGCTTTTCTGTGTTGGAGGGAAGCCTTCTAGCTTATTACTGGGAGTGGTAAGCACTAGATATCCTGTCTACCACAACAGGAGTGGTTTCTGGTCCAGAAATTGTAGTTTGCTGGCCGTTTGGGCAGTTTTTCCATCTCTTTCAACTTTCTGGTTTAAAAGCTCGTGTTTGCGTGGGTTTGTGCATTGTGCAGAGGTGCTCAGCTGAGGTAAACTATTACTGGTGCCAGAAAGTCTGCTTTTCAATTTTTCCCTTAGAACGTGCTTGTTCTTTTATTTCTTGCACTTCATTTAGCTTAATCGTCTAGCACTTTAACAGGCTTTTGTAGCATTTATTGTAGCACACTTGGGTGCTATCAGCACTAGCTGTTCCTACGCAGTAACAGCACCAGTACTAATTAGTTATGACCACCCCTCCTGGTACGATTGTAGGGCAATTTCATCTGCTTTCTCCTGATAACCTAGTGCACTTAGGCATTCTGACACAGTGTGGAAACTGTGTAATGTACATAGACAACCTTCTCCTCTTACTTCCCAACCCTCATACATGTGAGAGATACACTTATATCACCAAACTGGAAGCAGTGCGTGCTTCAACCAAGACTGGACTAGCTGGTCAAGAGGAGAAGGTCAACACCTGTAACTCACTACATAGAACACATAGCCCTCCAAAATACCAACCATCACAATCCATACATAGAAACACAAACCATACACCCAACTTCGCGGAGGCTCTCAATAAAAATTTACCCAATCAATAGAGACCCCCAAGACAGAAATGCACTTAACCACCACAACACAACACCAACCCCAGAACACATAGCTCACCACCACAGTGTGCCCCTCAATCTAAGCCCTTAAAGCAAAACACTTTACCCAATGTACTAATCATAGGAGACTCAATTGTGAGGCACACTGATGTCCCACTCACTAGATTGAACAAGGAGAAGGTGACAGTCAGTTGTCTATCAGGTGCCAGGATCTGCCACATAACACATGCACTCAGGTTACTCCACAATTACAAATATGACTCAGTCATTGTCCATGTGGGTGTGAATGACCTGAGATGTATCTCCCTGGACTACATGAAAAGAGATGTGATAGAAATCTTGGATTATGTGGCCCAGGCAGGTATGACCCTAGCCCTGAGCAGTACTCTACCGTCACCCAGAATGATACCACAGTATTAGCAGAAAATGATTGACTTCAACAATTGGCTATGTTTCTGGTGTTGTTCTAAGGAGATCCAGTATCTGTCTACCTGAGACGACATGACTGACAGACCTTGATGCTTTGCCAGAGACGGCCTGCATCTGTCACCCTTGGGATTTTGGATACTGGCTAAGTCTCTTGCCACCCCTATAGCGCCTTTTTTAGGCAGTGTTCCAAAGACCAACATTCCACTGTAACAGCTACAAACAAATGTAATCTGAGGGTCATGCTGCTCAATGCTAGAAGTCTAAATTTCAAGATGCACTCACTCGAAGCTCTCCTCAAAATGGAAAATGTTGACATCTGTGCTGTAACGGAAACCTGATTTAAAGAGGGAGAAAGCACCCCTGTCCTAACAGACTACAACTCATTCCATACCTTTTGGCCCCAGAATACAGCTGGAATCTCTAAAGGTGGTGGTGTCTCTATATTCTTAAAGGATATGCACACCTCTAGACTGGTAGCCAGCATAATGCATCCGAGATACTTCAGGTACAACTAACACTGGATAATACGGCAATATAAGTCATAGCCTGCTACAGAACCCCCAAACATGTCCCTAGACTCTCACTCCAAGTTCCTAAACACCTTGGAATCTATCAAGGTCCAACCCAATACTCTCATACTGGGAGACTTCAACTACCCTTCCATCAACTGGGAAAACTATTCAAGTACCAATGTACAGGCCCAATGCTTTCTGGAATTTATCAATTCAAATGCCCTGGACCAGCTCATTCTGACTCCCATAGAGGAAGCAACATCTTTGGCCTGGTTATCACCAACATGGGATACCATTGCTCCACACCTATAGTCAATTCCTCCCTGGTTAAATCCGACCACAAACTGATCACCATGGAAATCTCCATCTCACTTACAACCCCTGCTAAGTCAACCACCCTGAAAAACTTCTCTAAAGCCGACTTTGGGCTCCTACAAACAGAGGTGGCTAACTTCTCGACACCCATGCCAATGGAAAATAGCTGCATGACTGCCAAATCATACACCAATGCACTGTACTAGCATGTACACAAATGCATGGACCTTGCCATACCAAATAGAACTAAGACACTCTCCTCCAAAAAAATGAAGCCAATCTGGTGGTCCCCAGCCATCAATAAACTCTACAATAGAAGGAAGAAGCTGTTGCAGAAAAAAATGAAATCACAAGACTGGAAAACCTGCCTTATCAGTCTCAACAAAAAGCTGAAATCCATTATCAAATCCTCTAAAGCCAGCTATGAAGGCAGAATTATGGCTGACACCAAAAACAACCACAAAGCCTTCTATAGCTATATCAAAAACCTCCAAGGCAATACCCAGATTTGCTCTGAGTTATTGCACAATGGCACCTCCTATATTGAGCCAACAGATATAGCCAGCATACTGGCTGACATATTCAGTGCCAACTTTACCCCTCTCTCCCTCCAAGGGCCCTATCACAATACCAGAAGAAAGCCTGGTACCCACCATTTTTGAGGCTCAGGTAAAAGCTGCATTGTCCAAAGCCAAGAATACAGCATCCGTGGGACCTGATAATATCCTTGGCTGCATCCTACATGAGCCACAAAATCTGTATGCCCTGTTCAATCACAGTCTTACCTCAGGGTATGTCCCTAACAAAGGGTGGACTGCTACAGTCATCCTGCACCATAAAGGGGGCGCAACTACAGACCCTGGGAACTATCGCCGCATTAGCCTGATGAGTCTAGTATGCAAAGCTATGGAGTACATCATCATGGACCTGCTTAACAAAGCTATAGAGAATCTCCAAACTCTTGACCCCACACAGTTTGGCTTTGTCAAGGGGAGATCCAGCCTGTGGAACCTGGTTGACTTCTTTAAGGCAGTCACCAAGGCTGTGGATGAGGGTAGGGCAGTGCATACAGCCTACCTCAACCTGGCCAAGGCCTTTGATATCATTCCTCACTCAGGTATCACTGATAAACTCACAAAACTAGGCATCAATCCTCACATCACTAGATGGTTGCAAATTGGCTCATAGACAGGACCCACAGAGTGAAAGTTGCGGATTCCAAGTCAGACTGTTGACCGGTCATGAGTGGAGTTGCACAGGGCTTGGTCCTGGGCCATCTCCTGTTTGGCATCTACTTCTCAGAAGTCCAGGCCAACACAGAAGGACTCTGGCTGACCAAGTTCACTGATTACTGCAAGCTAAGAGTCATTATCAACTTCCCAAGTGATGCAGGCATCCTACAAAAGGGCATCTCTGAGACCAATGAATGGTGTTGGAACCATGGCCTGAAGCGTAACGTAAACAAATGCATTATCATCCCCTATGGAAAAAACTAAATTCCCACAAATTACCACGTTGATGAGAGCCCACGGAACACTGAAGGGGCCATAAGAGATCTGGGCACTCAAGTCAACAGCCACATCACCTTCAACCACTACATTGCCACTGTGGTCAGAAAGTCTATCTATGTGGCACATCTTATAACCAAAGGTTTCATATCCAGGAAGAAAGAGGTCATCATCCCTCTCTATTCATCCCTCATTAGACCAATCATCGAATATAACACCCCCATTTGGCATGTACCTGAGCAGTCACCTACAACAGCTGGAAAGGCCACACAAGTACCTCACAAAAAGGATCCTAGGCCTTAAACACATGTCCTACATGGACAGACTGAAGAAACTTTAGCTGTTCTCAGTCTCTTATCGTCTTCTTAGAGGTGATCTCTGCTTGACTTACAAAGCCATGTCCAACCCAGCCCTACTTGAATTGCTACACTTAAAGAAATCCCAATCCCACTGCTCCACGCACTCAAGAGATCGCAACCTCATTACCACAATTAACAGAACATGCTGGAGGGACAGGTTCATCTCCCAAAGACTGCCCATACTCTGGAATAAGCCTCCCATTCATGTCAAGTAGAGCACCTCGCTGGACCTCTTCAAGATAAATATTGACAAGTGGATGGGTAACAGAAAGTTCACCCCAGGGATCACTCCAGTTGCCCTACTGGATAGGGGCACTGTGAACTAACACTGGGTGGCATGGTGCCTTGGCAATTTTTTTTGGCTAGGCTTGTAAAGGCTCCTGGGCCATTAACCTAGTACACACCTAAGAACCTATGAACCTATGGTACTTTTTATGATGAATGTTATTTCCATTGTTATTTGAATGTTATTTGCAACAAAAAGGAATGGCAATGGTAGCAGCATCCCCCCCATATATGCTGATATTTGCATGGGTTATTTTGAGCAGGTGATTATTTTTGACAATGGAGATTTTTTTATTTTTTTGGAAACACATAGGGCTTTGGAGCACATTTCTTTATGATTGTTCGATAAGGGCCCCAGATGTGCTAAAGCAGTTTGTTCAATTTCTTAACTGCAATGCATTAGAAATTCAGTTCGCTTACACTTTTGGCTTGTTTTTAGTAATTACTTAGATGTTTTGTTACTAAGTTGTTGGATGGTTCTGTCAGCACTACCACTTACAGAAAACCATTCCAAAGAAATGCTTTATTGCATGGTATGAGTTGTCATTCCCCATATATTATAAGAAGCATTATTTTTCTAGTTTTTATATACTTGGGGAATTTGTACTCAGTATTCTGACTATGATCTAGAAACAGAAGTATTGAAAGATCAATTTTATACTTGAGTTTAAACATTCTTTTCAGTTGATGAGGCAATACAAAGGGCCAACAGTAAGTGAAGAATTTAACTACTACATAATTCTGAATGTGAGGACAACTACCATCAGGTTATCCAGTTGATGAAATGCATTACTACATTTGGTAATAACTTTTAAAATTTAAAGATTCCTACAACAAAATTAGCTTTTGATAGCTAATGACATGATTTTTTTAAATATAATTTCAAATCATCTTCAAGTAACCTATAGGAAAGGGACATGCTTGGCAAATTTTTTAGTCATTTTAAAAAGGGCAGACATAGGTCAAGCAAACAAGCCTATATAGCTGGAGAAAAGCTGATGGGTTGCCATTCTTGTGGGCATTGTGTTCACTGCAACAGGGTTTGTAAGACCAGCATTGTTTTACATCTATCAACACTTTCAGAACTTCTAAAATAAAACATTTATTATATACCAAATTATCTACTTAGCAGTATGCTAATGTGTACTAGTGGTGCCTTTTCTGACAAACCTCCTGCCCATGGAAGCAGAGAATCTGTATACATCTTAGTGACATAAATTGCAAAACGGAGAAGACTATTTTATATTGACATACTTAAATTAATTCTACTGTATACTCTGTCTTTATCAGTATTGATAGAGTGCATGGTGTGGTTAGAAAAAAGAAACACAGATGCATAATATTTTAGATAAGAGAGAGAGAGAGAGATGGGTTGTTATTTTTGGTGCAATGTTTCCCCTGGCTTGAATGAACATATTCAGGCCAGGATTTAATAATCCTCCGTGTAAGACTAATTAAGATTTACTCGGAAACGGCAGTCTAAGAGTATGATGTCAGCATGTCATGCATATTCATGAGGGTGCGCTGGCTCAACTCTAAGGCTAACACGGAGCGTGCACGACTGCAGGGGGCGTGTCAGACTGGCGAGCAGTCCAAATATCCATGCCCCTGCAAGTGCCTAAACAGCAAATGTCAAGAGAAATGAGCGAGTCCGCTCAAATGTCAGCATACCCAACACTACTCTCCCCCACATTCTAAACCCCTGTACAAGTTTAAAATGTAAAGCTTTCCATTTTATTTTTTTTTATTCCCGATATAGCTGCCTGTATTTGCACGTGTATGTGCGGGTTTACCCATTGCTTAGCTACAGTTAGCAGTGAAGACATCGAAGAGGATAATAAACTACTTATATGCAAATTAAGTCAAATATCAATAGCGTAGTGGTAGAACCTTCGCACAAAGAGGAGGCATTCCCGGATCAAGTCCCACCACACCCCTTCCCATTTTCTGTTGGAAATCTGTGTATAAAAATAACTCCTGGCATTTACCTTTTAATTGTTAGTAAAGTGCATTGAAATGGCCTATGTAGTAGTGAACGATATTTTATATATATATATATATATATATATATATATATATATATATATATATGTTTAAGAAGGTGGAATGGTCATGCATACTGATAAATGCAGAAGTAACGTATCTTAAGCAATGTGAACCACTGCTAAGCAAAGTTTGCTAGTATTAAGCACAGTTAAGTATAATTGCTCATAGCTTAGCACTGCTTTAACTAGCGCAATGGCTTTGCATGGAGCTGCGCATAGTGCCAACTAGCGCAAACAAAACATGTTTGCGTGGAGCTGTGCACCGCGCTAACTAGCGCAACATTGGGCAATGTCGGGCAACGTCAGGCAATGTAGAGCAATGTGGAGGAACATCGAGCAACAATGGGCAAAGTTGAGCAAGGTCAGCTAAATACAACCACACCTCCTAGCTGGTCTGGCCAGTAGTAAAATAAAAAGCAATGACAGGCCTCGAACCCGGGAAACTATGCACCATAATCACAGTACTAAACCACTAAGCCATGACAGCTTTACATATGGATGCATTTCCAACACACTCATATATATCAATGGAAGTTTACCCATTGCTAAGCAGGTTTGCTTTTAGCTGAGAATTTTCAAAACCGGCCAATCTAAAATAAGTGTGGGAAATGAGGCATATTTAAGCTCCATAGGCGGGAATAATTGCCATAACTGGTTGTAGCTCCCATCTGCAGACAGTATGGCTGGTGTCGAGAGGGCTCTCGTTTTTGAGTGCAACGGTGGGGCATTGAGGAGTCAAAAGTAATGGTTTGGCTCCTCATCCATCATCGTGATGCAAGACTCCTGCAGGGCCAGTTTCAGGGAACTGAGTACAAAGCGGAAGCCTGGAACCGTCTAGCACATGATCTCACCAGTGCCACAGGCGTCCCTCAGACTGGTGAACAGGTCAGACACCACTACTCAGACCTGAAGAGATGCAAGGAGGACCGACTGAACCAGTGGATACAGGAGGACCGTGAAATGGAAAATGCCCCACTACTGAGTATGTAGCCATGGAATGAAGTATGTAAGAATTGCTATTGTAGTCTATATTATGGATAGGTATGTCTCAATATCCCTTCATTTACTTCACAGATGCAGGTGTCCATGCTGCGAATCAGCAAGCCTATGCAGATAGGCTGCTAAGGCTGCGCCACCAGGCAGGTTAGTAATTATTCTGCATGTGCTGTCATATAAATGAAGTGAGAGAGCCTGGAAAAGAGTGTTGTAACCCATTAATAAAGGTATAATAAGTGTTGAATAACTTCTCTGCATTTACTGTTATATAAAATAAGTGAGACAGTGTGAAAAGGTGGTGTAACCCATTAATAAAGGTATAATATGTCTTGAATAAAAGACCTCTGCATGCACTGATATATCAAATAAATGAGAGAGCCACTAGAAAAGTGTGTAATGTAATTAATAAAGGTATAATTCCTGAAGATTGTCCGTGTCACTTTCTTCGATATGTTGTTGTACCCTTGCATTATAGAAATAGTACTGTTGTATTAAGCGCAGTCAACCCACACATGGGTAGGCCCATATAAAGTGGATGAAGGGAGTGCCAGTAGCTGTTAAACATATGTACAGTCCTCAACTGTCGGTTCATGGCCAGCATGTACAGGTTAATCTGGCACATGAGTAGCTTGTTATTGTGTTCCCCAGAAATGTCATTGTGCTGCTAGAAATGTAGGGGGCTGTCAACATATACCTGATAATGTCACCTGAACACATCCAGATATTTAGATATATAAATATAAATGAAATATATAAATATGTAGCAGTAACATCTGCATCCAGGACAGTTTGTATGTCAGATACAGGTCAGGTATATCAAAAACTAGCAAAACCCATTTCACAATTTAACGGACAATGCCTAGTGTAAAAATACATGTAGGGGATATATAACTGTAATAGGAATGCAGTGTAAACTTATAAGTATGTATAAGATGTTAATGGAGGTATCTTTTTACACCCTACTGTATGTGCATAAACAATGCAATTCCACACCTCAATGGGTATGTCTAATCTCATAACATTTGTTGGGACACATGTCCTATCGGTTCATAACTATCTGCATTTATTATGATGCATGTGCCCTGTTCACATACCACAGTCTTGGTGGCCTGTTGCCTCCAATTAATCCTGCATACTGTTGGAATGTCCACTGTTGTTCTATATATGCATGTGTTATGCTTGCTGTTCAACTGTTGGAACTCTGATGTGTTGGGTTACTACTGTATGCTGTTACAACTAAATTAGAATGTTGTTGGCTATTACTAACCCATATTGTCATTAAATCCTCCTAAACATAGAACGTATGGGAAAGCCGGTCCCAGCGGACCCACCTGTACCACCTCAGCTGGTGATGGCACCTGGCACCAGCAGGTCCGGTGCCCAGCCCAGGACCTCCTTCTCCATTTGTCCTGTGCCACCTTCAGGTGGAAGCGCTGCAGGGGGTGGGGCTCATCCCCCCATGCAAGCATGGCCGGTGGAGGGCCACCTATCACCCTCCAAACGGTCCAGGCTGTGGTGCATAGGGAGATTGAGCATTCAGTTGCTGATCCTCTATGCCAGCTCGAGGCAATATTGGTGCGACTGATGGGTGAGCCTGCCCCTCCGACACAGCCCCTAGCACAGCCACCCTCCAGGCTGTGAAGGTGCAGTGGTGACTGCCCATGTGTGGGGATCTCAGTTCCACTGTTGCCATCTGTGGGCTCATGGGCTTGCGATTTCCAAACATCCTTCCCCGTCAATGGTGTTCACCCACGCCATGTGTCATATTCCGCCCCTGTATGTGTCTTGTTTGTCTTGTCTGTTTACCTCCCCAACCTACTTCAAAAATATACCTACTTCCCCTACCCCACATTCCACTCTCACCTGAAAAGAAATGGGCAATCTGCTCCCACAAAAATATTACGCCCCATACATAGCTGCCCATTTTGCACAATTGTCCGCTGGACACATAAACTGAAATTCAATTGGCAGTACAACATACTTCGTTGTCCTCACCCCTCTCTCAGGGGTGGAAGGTTTCAAATTTCCCTCCAAATTACTAGTATATGCACAGCTGTTGCTGTTAAATGGGCAGTCCTTCCCTACACCCATCCTTCACATCCCAAGCTGTTTTCCCTACTGTCTTTCCCTCTTTGTGCGCCTTTTTCACCACTTTCCTATCTCCCCATTTTTTTTCTTTCAAAGAAATGAGCGCGGGGGTTAGCGTGAGTAAGCACTTTTAAGCAAGTAGTTAGTGGGTTTGCGCGAGTGTGCGCTTAGCTAAGAATTGCTAAGCATCGCGCAAACCCACACAAACCCATTTACAACTGCTTAAAAGTGCCTTAGTCACCCTGCATATGAGAGGCCTTGTTCTGCTCAGCAGCAAAATAAAACACCACTATCAGTCTCAAACCCCCGACCTTGGACACACTAGACTGCATGAAGTACCACTAGGCCACAGTAGATATACAGCAGGTTGTTGCTGAAATATATATATATCATGCATCAGAATGAGTGAATGTAAAGGAAAGATATGAATGCCATAACGCAAAACCTGTTCTGTGGAACTTTACCAGCAGTTGTTGTGGAATTGCATTACATGACTGTGATAACAGAACCAGACATTCTAGCAGTAAATAATGTTACAGCAGCACTTTACAACCCCCACACAGTATTATAGCAGGACAATCCCCACCCAAATGTACAAAATACCTGTGTGTTTAAGGTACAGCAAGGATGGAGGTAGGCATACCCATTACTGGAACTGTCCAGTTTTCATGAGCATCCTGTGATAATGTCAACAAAAGAAAAAGCACAAACTGTGCAGAAGTGGTACATTAATATCCACAGTACAGCAGTTCCCAAACAGTTCATGTGCCAAATGAAAACATCTCAATAACTACGTATGTATGGCAGCTAATTGTATAAGTAGAAAATAAACTACATACTCCCATGTATCTTGTGTTAGCATTTGTAGGGGTGAGTACAATTCTACACTGTCAACTGTGTACTGGAAGTGGCAACATTCAGGTCTGAGTACAACATTCAAATCACTGGCTACACCCCTAGCATCAGTTATGAGAAGTATACCAACCTTCTGACTTACACAATGGTGTCCACAGCAAACAAGCATGGTCCCCACTTTGGAAAGCTGAAAGGGCTACGCCTACCTGACTTAGCAATTTATAGTATTGGGTTGCTATGACAGTGAGTACTGCAAGTACCAGACAGCACACTGCATGCAATTGCCAAATGGTGGCCACCAATTGGTGCAGATGCAGATACCTATAAAAGCAGGCTGGACTTGCTGTCCACACATGCAATCATTTCATTGCAAGTACGGAGGGAGAGAGAGAGAGAGAGAGAGACGGACGGATGCAGACAACAGCAGCAGGAAAAAAGAAAAAAGATCAACAAAAAATATATTGAAAGAAAAAGTAATATATTGAAAAAACAAGAAAAACTAAAAGAATACATTAAAAAAATATATATTGAAAAAAATATATATTGAAAAAATATATCAAAAAGAAAAATATATTGAAAAAATATATATATCATATTGAAAAATAAATAATATATTGAAAAAAAATATTGAAAAAAATATATATTGAAAAGAAAAATATATTGAAAAAAATAATATTGAAAAATAAATAATATATTGAAAAGAAAAAAATAATTATATTAAAAAAAATATATCTTGAAAAAAATCATAAGCTATAAAAATAAAAGCTATTACAAAACACATGAAACTGACAAATACGAACAAATACAAAGGTAAGGTATGTAACAGCTATGTATTTTCTGGCATGTAGTAGATGTTTATGAAGAGTACTCTACATAGTTTGAATCATCCATATGTGGCAGCAGTACGTATCTATGCACAAATGCCCTGCATAACTACTGGCATGGAGAAATCAGTGTGTAGCTGCTTGCAGTGGGATATGACTGTGACATATGTAGTTCAGCATTAAATGTCAAACATCTGATCCATGTTATCTGTGTTCTGTACAGTAGTGTGCACAATGTCTGTTTGTGGGAGTAGCGCATACGGTTATATAAACATGGATGTGACAGAGTAACAAATGCATGATAGTCATATTAATGTGTAGCTTAGCATTGGCAACAGCTGTACCAGGCTAGTATGTTAATCTAGCATTTGCAGCTATATATACACCCTCTAATATTACTGTGTGCTCACGTGACACCTGTTCATGTTGCAGCAAGGCCCAACAGGTCAGCTGTGAGGTACACGATCTTACAACAGTGTGGACCTTGCGTGTGTATGGCACACACATACGGAGAGATCTGTCTGTTTGAAATATATTAGCATCTGTACAAGTGCATAGAGCAAGGGACATACTGCAACTGTTTGTGAAGGGTGGACATATATATGTTGTTGAAGGTTATGTGCATATTTCTATGTAGGCTGTAGAGTGTGGCAAACAAGACAGCATACAGTGCTATTATATGACATGTGGTGGTTAAATGCTGTGGGTATGATTCATCAGGTTTGCAGTGTTGCAGCCAGTGAGGCCTGCTAAAGCTACATGGGCTGAGAACACCTTCAATGCATTCCACACAACACTGTGCAATATTATGACGTAACTGTATACCTCACAACCTTTGCATAATTGATATCCCCACCATGAAAGATGGACTGTATATGTGCCTATATGTATATCTACATGTACACCAATGGATGTTTACATGTATGTGTGGGTATGTATATATATATATATATATATATATATATATATATATATATATATATATATATGTGTGTGTGTATATATATATATATATATATATATATATATATATATATATATATATATATATATATATAGGGAGAGAGAGAGAGAGAGAGAGAGACAGGGTCATATTTACTGCAACATATGCCTGGTGACAAAGCCATGGACTCAAGCTTAATGTTGACACTGCATTGGCATACCTTCTTGCAAAAACTCTGTACCCATGAACTACCACATAGGTGGTAGTCTACTTAATACCGAAGGTGTGATAAGAGACCATGGGACACAGGTGGACAGTAGTCACCCCTTTGATAATCACAGTGCCACACTAGTCATGTCATCTATTTACATGGCACACGTCATCACAAAAGATGTGTCATCCAGGGAAATATAGGTCAGTGTTCCCCTCTACTCATCACACATAAAGTCCATTATCGAGTATAATGCCCCATGCGGTATATACCTCACAAGACATCTACAGTAACTGGAAACGACACAGACATACCTCACAAAGAGTAATACCAGCCTCAAACAGATGCCCTATGCAGACCATCTCACAAACCCACAGCTAGACTGTGTCCCATACTGCCTACACAGAGGTGACCTCTGCCTACCATACTAGGCTATGTCAAACCCAGAGCTGTTGGACATGCTCCACGTAGACAGATCACAATCCCTACGAGCTACACACTAGGGTCCTAAACCTTGTGACCTCAATAAACAGCACATGCTGGAGGGATAGATTCCTATCTCAGAGACATCCCATATTCTGGAACAAACCACCTATCAACAGCAAACAAAGCTCCTAATTAGCAGTCATCATAAATAATCTTGATGATTGTATGTGAGATAGGATATACACCCCGGGAATCACCTCTGTGGCTCTGCTTGACAGGGCCACGTGAAACATGCTTACCTGTGTGTCAAAGGCCAGGGTAGCGTATGGCTAGACTTCTATAGGCCCTAGGGCCAATAGCCTATTACTTACCTATGAAGCGATACACACCCACATGTACTTGTTGCAATAATTGCTATGTGAGGTTGACTGAGTGTGATGGTGGATATGTTGGTGAATGTGTCAGAGTTCTGTATATGTGTGATCGTTTAGTGGGAAACTATTTCTGTCATGGTATTATGTGTCCTAGCTGTGATCCCAGAAAAAGATGCGTATGCAATTGCTAGGCAGAAAAAGCAGTATGCCATACGGACTGACATAGTCCTTGGTGTTGACTGGGGTGTCCCATTGTAGGCTAAAGTAGTACATGTATGCTTATTGAGTGTTACTGCTGGTGAATCCAACTCGTGTATGAACTGTAGTACTACCTGAAGCTGTATGCCTACACAGCACAGTATGGTGTATGTCCACATTTCTTGGAACCACTGTTTTGTGTGTTCCCTGTAGTCCTCACAGATTACATACCTCAGGCATAAGGCTTTGTAACTACTGACACACAGTACTGTATGGTACACAGGTAAAGGTCATCTGGGTTGCCATACCTTTGTGTCTGGTATGTATGTCTGATGTATGTGTGGGTATGCCTGTACCATGGCCTCGGTCATATGTGTGTTACAGGATATAAGTGCGTATCTAGCAACATGTATAGTCTAGTACAGCAGTATAACACCTATATTAACGAATGTGCACATATGTTAGACAGGGGTCTGCCATCAACGACTAGTGTGGTATACTGGCAATACTGTAACTGGACTTTACAATCATTGCAATGGAATACATATTTCCTGATGCATTATCTTGATATATATACCTCCTGTGGTTAGGTGGTGCTTTGTGTCGCATACAGTGTGCCATGATTGTTGTATAGTCCTACATACTGGTTTATCTTTGTTGCTGTGCAAAACATGGTTTGATATATAGAGTGTGCCAGGCACTGTCAGGCAGTTGTGGTCTGAGCACTGATATGTGGTATTGTAAGTGTGTATCCTCTGACAGCCAATAGGTTGCTATATATGGCAGTTAATTGATATCTGTACTTTAGAATGTTAAGTGTGCCACATGACCTGCTCACACATATTGTTTCATTGTCTTCCAGGGTAATGGCCCACCATCGTAACCCCACCTACAGCACAGCAGAGGAGGAACAGATAACAAGCCTGGTGCAGCACTATACCCTGCTGTTCTCCAAAACGAGCCAGGATCAGCATGAGTGGACTGCACTGTGGCAAGATCTTGTCCGTAGGGTAAATGACATAGGCATGCATAACCAGACATATGAGCAGGTACGCCATCACTGCAGTGATTTAATTAGACATGTCCAGCAGCGTGCGTCAGATATCCGTAGACAACAGTTTGCCACAGGTGGTGGGGTAGCCATCCATCCCCCCCTCACCAGAGTGGAGGAGCTGCTCCTGAGCCAGATGGCTCCTGGCCAACAACAACAACAACAAGCAACATGTATCATCATGGAGGCCAGAGCCACCAAGCAAGTTGACACGGGGCATGCAGGTAGCATGGCATAGCTGTAGACTACTGTTACCTCTATTGGTAGAGCATGCTCATGTGAGATGTGTACTGTGTAGTTAGAGGATGTGGTGCCTAGTGTTGTGCAATACTAATAATTAGGAATGTAATCTGTAGGCCTGTGACTGTCAACCGTTGTACTACTGTAAGATTGCAGACACACAGTAGCAATGCCACAGTTGTTGCCACTGACAAACTGTCTCATATCCTTATAGGTCCCTCTGGTGTGACAGCAAGGCAGCAGACCCATGCTGGTGAGTGTGTTCTACATTTAATATTGCTAATTAAATGTGCATGTCATAGGTGAGCGGTAGGCCATGTACACATACCACAACTACACATAATGCATGCTGTGCATGTTTGCTGTGAGACTATGCACATCCCAGTAATGTGGGTAGCTGCCTAAAACACATACAATACACAGAGCATCCGACACAATTGTGGCAACACTGTAGTGGTCATTGGATAGGCAGAGGCAATACACATGCACACAACATACACAACGTTGTCATACGCAGTACACGTTCACATGCTACACATGGCGTATTCAGACACCCGCTGTAAGGTCACACTCCAGTATCCCAAATGTCATCCGCTCAGCACACATAATATACCTGAGAGGCAGATGCCACTCATGTGGCTGTGCGACACTCTTCAACACATAACACATTCATGTTAGGCAATGCCCTTTATTGGGCACCATATAAACCCATGTAACAACTGGCTGTGAAATGGTGAATGTAGCCATGATACAGCAGTTCTGGTTCAGCATGGTATGTGCCGGTCTGGCACACATTAGTAGCCTTGAGTGACCACATGATGCTGCATGATGATGGCTCATGGTACTACACCCCATCCAGTTACAGTGACCACAGTAATACACATAGCATTAACTGCTATGCACCTCAATGTTGTGTGTATGCAATCATATGGACCAATACACAATATGCATAGCAATCACCTTTTGTACAAAGTGACACATATATGTCTTGTAATGCTATTGAGTGTATAGGTCACATGACACACACTGTGTATGTGTGATGTTTAATTTTACAGTTGTGTTGTAGCTTGCCATGTCATGGCTGGCACTGGCATGGCCACAATATGTCCTACACTCAACATAACCACTGTACAATGGCTATGTTGAGCAATGGTATTCCATCAGGTATACATGCACCACTCATCCTGTATGTATACATAGCATGCATGTGCTAAATCTGTGTCCACATTCATCTGCTAAAGACACAGACGCTCTAATCAGAAATGGATATCTATGTGACACACAGATACACATCCAGCCATGGTATGTATACCTGTGAGTGACGGTGCACAGGACATTGCAGAGCTTTTAATACTTACACAGCAATGTTGTGTCCATGTACACATTGCGTTCCAGGGTGAGGCCAATCACTGAACAACAACACACATGCATCAAAGCCATGTATACTGTTATTAGCAAGGGCTGTCTACACCTGCACTGTATGCTGTTGAGCAACACACATCCTGCATGCTGACACATGTGATATAACTGTTTGCCTTGTGATACTGTACCCCACCATCACCCGCTATTGAGTACGTTCTGGATTGCTGGTGGTGTGTGTGTGTGTGTGTGTGTGTGTGTGTGTGTGTGTGTGTGTGTGTGTGTGTGTGTGTGTGTGTATGTGTGTGTGTCTTAGTGAGAAGTGCATGTGTGCATGTGTGCGTGTGTGCGTGTGTGCATGTGTGCATGTGTTCATGTGTGCCGACATCATGTACAGGTCGTAAAGTGTGTTTCCTGTCTTCCTCTCACAGGTGGTGACTTTGGGCTCGTTCACAGCAGCAGGGAAACTGATGTCACTGAGCAAAATAGTGATAATGATGATAGGTGTGTTGAGGCACAGGCATGTTTGCCAGGGTCTGTCGTTGGGCCACCAATTGGCAGTACACAAGTGTCCACCCCATCCATGCACACAGTCATACTGCCAATACATCCATCACCAATGCCCTTAACTGAGGGACAGTGTACAGTCGGCATTGGCCAGGACAGTGTAGTATCCATGGCACATGCATCCCGACACAGCAGCCATACCCAGATGTCTGGAAGGGTACCACATAGGCAGATGTCCAGGGGTTCTCATCAGAGAACTGCTGCTCATCATGCCACTGGCAGACATGCCACAGGTCTTACAACCTCATGCATGTTCCAGGCTCTCATGGAGGCACAGGCACATATGGAATGGTACACCAGACAGAGACTAAGGGCACAGAGGGCACATAACACCGCCATAATTGACAGTATCCATGACCTAGCTGGTGCCATCCATAATTACACTGAGGTCACTGATAGATGTTAGGGAGAGAAATTATATGTCCTCCACAATGTCATGTCCATGTGTCAGGACAGTGCAGGATGGTTGAGTCATCAACATGGACGTATGCCAGCAACATCAGCAGCTGGCAGTCACCGTGGATGTCCCTCAAGCCACAGCCGCTCCCGTAGTGCCAGTACCATCCCCAACAATGTTGGGGGTGGGCTGTCCATAGAATGTCCTAGAAGACCACCTGCACATGGCTCTGGACAGTCTCAGCAGGAACTTGGGTCCAGAGTACATCCATCTACCCAGTCTGGCTTAGTACCTGATAGTGTCGGTAGCACCCCTGCCAGGCACAGGTACCGTATCCGTGGCCAGTGATGGTGAACTGTAAAGCCTCGCAGGTACAGTTTGTGGCTGTCCCACAAATGCCCGTATATGGCAGCCACATGGTGGAACTGTGTGCATGCAGACACACACACATAATCCAGACACCTAGGGCTAACACATACCCACACACATTACATCAGCATTGGCCCACAGCAGTATTCTTGCCCCTCACACACACACACACACACACACACACACACACACACACGCACACACACACACACGTACATGTCAATTGGATGGCTCACTGTAGGCCTCTGACAACACACCCTGTGCATATGATGAAACCTGTGCCACCTCCTGTCATCTGTAACATCTATGCAGGAACAGGTTACCATGGTGCTGATGCACAGGGTGTCTTTATAGCAGTATAGCAATGTTAGCATGTTGTCAGCAGTAGAGTGTAATGATATGCTTGAAGGTGTAGCTGAGCAAGTATGATGCATTAAAGCTATGATTGTCATTGTAGTGTTGTTTACACCAGTGTTAGTTCCGATAGTGTATTGTCCGCCCATGTGCCACTTGGCTGATGTATGCAGTTTTGGCAGCATGTGTTAGAGAGTGGACAGTATGTGTGTAGCACAGATTTGCAGGTGTACAGTTGTGAACATGGTGGAGGTGCACTGTCTGCATGTACGTGCATAGTGGACACATGGGCAGTGTGACATGCTCTGTATTACACAGTAACACTCCATAGTTTCTATTGGTGGCCAGTATGCATTGTACTACACACATTTTGGAACCTGATTACACATGTGTGTATGACATGGTTTGACACTGTGCTGTGGGTGATACTGTTACTATCTGTCATTGTTTTGCATTTTGGTAGTATACATAACTTCAACAGCCTGACCATAACCAATCGTTAGATGATGTCTTGACAACTGACACAGAGATGTAGGACACACAGCAACATTTGGATTCTTCAGGTACTATACTATGCCAGTAACCAGTGGTATTCACCTGCACCCATTACTGAGACCACTCCTGTTTGACATATAAGGTACAAGCAATCACAGTAGGGATATGTCCGTCCACGTCTGGTAATGCATACTGTGGCCTATAATGCATTCTCCAGGTGACACACACATCCTCCACAAGGGTATTATACAGACAGATACCTGTTGTCAAACCCATGCTGTAAAGCTATAGGCCAAACTAAGCATAGTCATCCAACTTTACGGAACGTAGTATCCCCACAGTACCACATAGGTAGTAGCCACCAACATGATGAACAGGTACCGATGTGTACATGCAAAGCAGGATTCAAACCCCTACCTAACTACTTCATGATACTAGAGGAATACACATTAACACGACACACTATACACATTACTGGGAGGTCTCTTTTCCACAGGTATATTTGTAGGATGGTGACATCATCAGACTTGACAAAGATAAGTATATCACTTGTAAGGTGTTCTACTACTCTACAAAAAGGTTGCTCCTTTCGACATCATCAGACTTGACAAAGATAAGTATATCACTTGTAAGGTGTTCTACTACTCTACAAAAAGGTTGCTCCTCTCCAAGATAATTACACACACACAGTTGTCAAGTGCAGGATTCAAACCCCTACCTAACTACTTCATGACACTAGAAGAGTGTGCATTAGCATGACACGCTATACACATTACTGGGAGTTCTCTTTTCCACAGGTATATTTGTAGGATGGTGACATCATCACACTTGACATAGATATGTATGCCACTTTTAAGGTGTTCTACTCCTCTCCAAAAAGGTTGCTCCTCTCCAAGGTGATCACACACACACACACACACAGTAGTCAAGTGCAGGATTTAAACCCCTACCTAACTACTTCATGATACTAGAGGAGTACACATTAACACGTCGTGCTGTATACATTACTGGGAAGTCTCTTTTCCACAGGTATATTTGTAGGATGGTGACATCATCAGACTTGACAATGATTAGTATACCACTTTTAAGGTGTTTTACTACTCTCCAAAAAGGTTGCTCCTTCCCAAGGAGACCACACACAAACACACTTGTCAAGTGCAGGATTCAAACCCCTACCTAACTACTTTATGATACTACAGGAGCACACATTTACACGACACTCTATGCACATTACTGTGAATTGGCCTTTCCACACTATATTTGTAGGATGGTGACATCATCAGACTATACAAAGTGGGTTACATTAGGTGACATTAGGTGGGCTACATAGAAGGAATGTCTAAACACTTTGGCCATGTGACCATCAAAGGGGAGTTTGCTATCTACCTGTGTCCCCAGGGCCATAATGACTTTCTCCGTACATACTGGATTACCACCTATGTGGTAATTTGTGTGCACATTGTTTTACCCAAAGGGGATGACTATGCATTCACTGGCATTCATCTTGAGGGCATTGTTTTGACATCAGGTATCAGTCTCTGTAAGACACTTCTGGAGGATGTCTGTGTCAGCCATATAGTCGATTATGGACCACAGTTAGCAGTCATCTGCAAACCTGTTCAGCCATACAACTCCCGTGCTTACCTGTACCTCTGAGCAGTGTCTACTGAACAGGTGGTGTCCCAGGACCAAGACCTGTGGGATGTCATTTGTGACTGGCTTAGAGTCGGACATAGCACCCGCAACTCTGAACATGTGTGTTTGATCTGTGAGCCACTTGGCCACCCATCCTGTGACATAGCTGTTAATGTTCAAGCTGGTATGCTTGTCCATGATGACAGAGTGGGAATTGTGTAGAAAGTCCTTAGTGAGGTCCAGGTGGGCTGTGTGGACTACTTTCACCTCCATCTATGTCCTTGGTAACTGTTTGAAATAAGTCAACTAGGTGTAGGAGACAGGATCTGCCTTTAACAAGGCGAAGATGTGTAGAGTCCAGTGTCTGGAGGTCTCCAATGTCTCTGTTTATGGGTTCCATAACAATTTGCTCAATAGCTTTGTAGACCAGGCTGAGTAGACATATAGGGCAATGGTTTCCAGGTTCTGTTGTGGCACACCCTTTGTGGAGCTGGATGACTGTTAGTGTATGCCATTCTTTGGGTACATAGCCTGTGGTACGCTTGAGTCTGGACAGTAGATGTAGGTGAGGGTGTAGTTCCTTTTGGGCCTAGTGTAAGACACAGCCTGGGACATCATCCAGTCCCATTGATGCTGTGTTCTTAAATTTGGAGAGAGCTGTCTTTACCTGCATGTCCATGACGTCTGGGGCTCAGCATCCTTCTGTGATGGACACAGGGCCATTGGGGGTGATGGGGGGCAGTTTACACTGAACATGTCTCCCTGGATGTGGGCAATGAAAGTTGGTTCAGTGTATTTCTTTCCATTTTTCAGTAGCTGACAGCATATTTGGAAGTTGACACCTACATGTCTGGTATAGCTACCAAAGGCTATGTGGTTGCTATTCTTACATTCCTTGGCTATTTGTCTTTAGAAACTGTCCTTGGATTATTTTATGAGTGATCATTGTTTCTTCCTAATAATGATCAGTGATGCCTTTCCTTTAGTGAAGTTGGCTCTATCATGTGTTCATTTCCTCCTTCTGTTGTCTAGCTTATTTATGGGCAACAACCACCTGATTGTTGTATTATTTTTGGCAGAGTGCATATTGGATTTATTTGTGATGTCTCATTCCATGCATTCCTGTAGATGCTCATAGGATGCACTTGTAAATGATTCGGCAGATTGTATACCATTATTCTATAGCAAGAGGTCTTTGGAACGTTCCACTTTGGTCTTGGGAAGTGTGCAGTTTGCTTTGGAATATGTCTTCACAGTGGTTTCATTGACTGGGTGGGGGTGGGATGTGGATGTCCAGTGTGATTACTTTATGATCTGATATTACCAGTGAGGGGTTTATCTCTGTTGTGGAACACTGGTACCTCATGTTGGTTATGATCATATCCAGTATGTTGTCACATCTAGTGGGCATTGAGACCAGCTGTTCCAGGGTGTTAGAGTTTTTAAACTCTAGGAAACATTGGGCAAAGACGTTGTACATGAGTAATTCTCCCACTCACTGTTTGGGTAGTTGTAATCTCCTCATATAATGGTGTTTGACAGGACCTTTGTATTTTCCACTGTTCTCAGGAATACTGAGTGAGGTTCCTGAGACAAGGTATGTGATCTGTAGCAGGCTACAATCTGATGAGCAGCTTTGCCCAATGTTAGTTGCACTTGCATGGTCTCCAACGCTTCATGCAGTGCCACTAACCTGAAGGTATGGGTATCCATAAGGTAAATGGGTACACCCCTTCCTTTTGTATTTCACTCGTGGTTTTGGGTCCGAAGGTCAGAGGGATTGTGAGTGTTTTACGTGGAGCATGTCCAACAGCTCTGTGTTTGACATAGCTTTGTATGTTAGGCAGTGAACACCTCTGAGTAGGCGATATGCAAGGGAGTACGGATGGAGCATTTTGAGATGGTCTGTGTATGGCATGTATTTCAGGCCACTAATGCTCTTTGTGAGGTATTTCTGCAGGCTTTCCAGTTGTTGTGGTTGTCTTGTGAGGTACATAGCAAAAGTGGCATTGTACTCTATTATAGTTCCAGTGAGTGATGAGTAGAGGGGAACAATGTCTTCTATTCTGCATGAGACACATTTTGTGATGAGGTGTGTCACTTAGGAGTGTTTCCTGACTACTGTGGGAATGTGATTATCACAGTTGTGTCCACTGTCCACCTGTGACCCAAGGTCTCTTGTCACACTTTCAGTGTGGAGTATACTACCACCTATGTTGTAGTTCTTGGCTACAGAGTTTTTAACAAAGGGGATGACAATGCACCTTTTGGCATTGAGCTGGTGCCCATGGCTTTGACAACAGCCATCTGTCTCAGTGAGGCCCTTTTGTAGGATGTCCACATCTTTAGTGTTTACAATTATGGCTCCTGGTTTGCAGTCCTCTGGAAACTTCAGTAGCCACAGACCTTCCATATTAAATTTTACTTCAGTGAAGTAGATGCTACACAGCTTGGGATGTTATCTGATCCCATGGCTGCTGTGATACTGGTGTTGGAGAGTGTTATTTACCTGTGTAGCCATGAAGACAGCAACTTTGCAATCTTCCATTATAGAGATGTGCTCTTTCATGGGTGAGGGGGGTAAAGTTCGCACTGATCCTATCTGCCAGGATGTTGGCAATATCAATTGGGTCTGTATATTTAGTGCCATTGAGCTGTAACTCAGAACAGATCTGAGTGTAGCCATGACATGGACCTGTCTGTTGGACAGAGATCTCCTGAGTAGACAGTATGCAACAGAGTACAGATTGGGTTACATTCAGTCTTGTTGCATGGGGCAACTATTTGAGGCCAGTAATCCTCTTGTTAAGGTACTTCAGTGGTCTTTCTGGCTGCTGAACATGCCTAGTCAGATTCATCGCAAGTGTGTTGTGGTACTCTCTGATGGGTCTGGTGACCGCTGAGTAGTGGGAACCTCCTTTGACCTACATGCACACACCTTGGCAGTTTGTGTGAACACATAGCATGATTTTCTGACCACTTTGTGTATGTGTTTCTGGAAGTAGAGATGACTATCCACATTTGTCCATAGATCCCTTATTATCACATCCGTATTTAGCCTAAGTGTGTGAGCATGCCCAGTATGACCTTTCAGTATGTTGTTGCCTGACATTTGCTTCATTTATTAAAGTGTGTGGGCATGCCCAGTATGACCTTTCAGTCTGATGCTGAATGAAATCCACTACATTTGTTGGAGTGTGTGACCACGCCCAGTATAGGCATTTATACTATATGTGTATGGCAAATCAAGTTGTATTTTTACAGCAGGGCTCACCTTTGTGTCATAGATCAACAGGGATCATGCTGTGCCTGCAGGGCTTCCATGAGACACTTTGCATAGACTTATCAACATTTCTACATACAGGGGGGACAGCTATTCTTTGTACATTTCACCCCGGGGACACACCTGATTGTTACTGTGGGTGTACATAGGATGAGGGTTTCACCTGACACTTATATACATTTGCTATGCCTGCACTGCTATGTACGGTACACCATTTCAGTCTGTACTGTTGCCTATTGTACTGGCTTGAGGCATACTACTGTGCTACAGATCCTAGCGTCCAATGTCATGTATATTAGATTGCGACTTCATAGCCTACACAACCCACATCACACGGCCTGGCCTGATGTTCTCTGTCTGCATAGGCCTGTGGGGGAGGTTACCCATATGACTCTTTAGAGGCATGATACAGCATTTCTTTGTGTTTGCATTAGTGTACAATTGTCCTGCTGTGTCTGTGCTACTGCAATACTATCATGGCTTAGTGGTTCAGTACTGTGACTATAGTGCACAGAATCCTGGGTTCGAGCCCTGTCAATGCTTTTTATTTTCATGCTGGGCAGACCAGACTGCTTAAGGAACATTAAAGCAAATATGAGCATGTTTACCTCACTTTGCTCAACTTTGCACAACTTTGCCCAACCTTGCCCAACATTGCTCAACGTTGCCCAGCATTGTGCTAGTTAACATGGGCAATTTTGTTTACATGTACTAAATATTGGTAAATGCTGCTTAGCACTGCTTTATATTGCTTAAAACATGGCAATCATGCCTCAGGTGGTGCTGCAGGGCTTCCTATGTCGGATGCACATACTGCACTCCCTATACATGTTTGGAAACAGGTAGTGTCAAGTTAGGCATCCCTTTTATTTTATGTGCGAGTCAGAGAGAGGTATAATTTCCAGGGTTCCTGCAGAGCCAGTGTATGTGCTATGCGCTGCCTCTTTGCCAAGGCCAAGGCATACTGGGCATGCCTCCTTCTGCCTACTGGGGAAGGCTCAGGTTGTTCCTCCTCTGAGTCACGATGTGCCTGTGCAGGCCTTGGCAATGGTGGGGGGCTGTGTGGCCCTGTCCCATGCTGTTCCTGCTGCAGCTGTTTTCGCAGGATCATATTGTGTAGCATGGCACATACCATGACAATTTGGGTACATGTAGTTGGTGAGTACTGCAAGGCTCCACCAGATGTGTCCAGGCACCGGAACCGTGACTTGAGCATCCCAAACACACGCTCGATTACATTTCGTGTTTGTGCGTGTGCCTCATTATGGAGTTCTTGTTCAGGTGTGTGTGTGCATTTCTGATGGGTGTCATCAGCCACGGCTCCAGTGCGTATCCAGCATCCCCCACTAGGTGACTGTCAGGGATGTCTCCATTGGCAAATGTCTGGTACAGCTGTGTCAGATGCCAGATATGGGAATCATGGTAGCTTCCAGGGCAGTCAGCACACACATTCAGTATTATGCCCTGGGCATCGCACACAACCTGGCAGTTGATGGAGTGGAAGCCCTTGCGGTTGATGTAGACCCTACCCCGCTCACCGGCTGGTGCTTTGAGGTGTATGTGCATGCAGTCAATTGCACCCACTACCTCATGGTATTCCGCTATTTGCTGGAAGAGACGCATATTGCTGGCCAATACCTCATGGAAATTGAGGAAATATACATGATCACCGACATGTGCTGACATGGCATTCAGGAACTGGTGCAGTACCCTGGATGCTGATGCCTGTGAAATCCCCATCATATCACCAGTTGGTCTCTGGAAGGTACCTGTTGCTAGTATTCTTAGGCCAACACATACCTTGGTTTCCACTGGGATGGGCTCCCCTCTGTTGGTTCTGTGTGTGAGGTGTGGCCTGCACATCTCAACAATTTGCTGCAGGAGGTCTCTGTCCACTCTATAGCGCTCCACTGTCTCCAGCTCATGTAGCCCCTGGTAGGTTACCCTGGGTCTGTACATTCTTCTCCGTCTCCTCACTGTGGGTTGCTCAGCAGCATTCACAATGGCACCACCCTCAGCATCTTGCACATGTTGCCTTATAATAGCAATGGCAGCCCCTAACATTTTTTGTCTCAGTTAAGCTTTTTTTTTTCACTTCTCTTTGTAGACTGCAGTGTTGCAGTGTTTCTGAGAAAAACATGGGGGAATGTTGTTTGCAGAGTTTTAAGTGCTGGGCTGGGCTAGTGTACTGCCTGTGTAATTGGCTGATTCTGATTGATTTCACCTGGCAGTTTTGCTAGTTCTCCTTGGTTAACTTCCTACTACTTCTTTTTCTTCCTTTTCCCTTTCTGTTTCCACACGGGGCAGTGATGTGCAAACAAGCGCAAACACGTGCACACATGTGCACACAGGCTTACACAGGCTTACATGGGCTTACACAGGCTTAGGTGGGTGCACATGCGTGCACACAGGCTTAGACAGCCTTACACAGGCTTACAGGGGCGCACACATGTGCACACAGGCTTAGACGGGTTTACAGGTGCGCACACGCGCGCACACAGTGTAAGCATTTTTGCAAGAAACTTTAGTGATAGCCACGGCGTACACCTTCAGTTTCTGGGTTTCAGTTCAGACAACTGTAGACACGCCTTTTCCAGTCCTGAGTAACTCACAGCGAACACATGCCCCTCTGCTCCAATAAGCTTACAGTCTTTGATACATACCCCCCTCATGATGTCACCTATCTTCTACTCTGTTACTCCCCTAATCCTACTCTTACACTATAGGGATATGGTTCACATGGCAGGGAAAATTGGGATTCACTATCCTTATACTCATTTGCATAGGATTGCCTACTAATGCTTGGTTACATCTCTCAGACTCAGCTTCCCCCCTTAGCAACCACTACTCAGTAGCCATGTTGTCTTCAGCATGCCATTCACCTGCATTTCAGATGAATATATTTAATAAAATGCATATTTTTTTATTTTTTTTTTCTGGTTTTTAGAGCACCGCACGTTTGCGCGGTGCTGCGCTAAGCTTAAACATCGGAGATCAGGGGAAAAAAATGTGTTTTTTATTATTTTGCAACACATAATGCCAATGGCCTTATATTTGGCCATTGGCATGCTTCCTCAACTGGATGCATCCTTTATTTGGAGCTGTCATAGCTCCGTTTTGCTATTTGCAGAATGGTACTCAGTTACCAACGGAGTACATTTCTGCAAATAACACTACTCTTACTCGGACAGGTTAGTGTTTCCTGGATCGCAAATTTACCTCATTTGCATAGCTTTCAGCAGCAAATGAGGTAATTTGCATAACCTAACACTGTCCGTGCAAGAGTCATTTTAGGAGCTCTCATGCACGCCCCTGCCGGCTGTTCCTGGATCGCTCGGCAGACATATTGGCTGTCTGGAGTCTTACTCTACTCTTAGACTCTATGCAAGCCTCCATGAATCCAGCCCTCAGTGTTTATATTTTCAGTCACATTGGAGTTCCAGCTTTTGTTTTAATTCAAGAAGGATATAAGAGGATAAAAAAAAAAACTGAGTGGATTAAGCTGGTAAGTTTGACCACTGACTGGCAGTATTTCACTCTGGTTTGATTTAAAGTAATAATTTTACATGCATCTACCATAATTTATTTATATTTCATTCTTAGAAATCAATTTGTCAATTTTTTTTGTTTAAACTCTTATTAGAAGGCTTTTCTTTTAACTGTTATTACATTTCACCCCTGGTCTTTCATATACGTCTTTAATGGATACAGGCAGCCTGTAAATTTTAGACCATCCATGCCCTAACTCACACATACTCCTAAAAATAACCTCTAGGTTACCAAAAGTTACCAGACTTGTTGGATACATTTGGGATGCACAGCTAGGCTTAAAAAGGCCATTGTAGCTGCAAGCCTAGTGATAGCATTTTGTTACAGTAAATATTTTTTAAATTACTACATTAATATTTACTTACTTATGGAAATCATGTGCTACATGTTCAGTCATTTCATATTTTCTATCACACTTGATGTGTTTAAAAAGTTTTTTGAGTGTTGCTGCATATACTTGATATTATAGTTTGACAACAGCTGGTGACACCCTTCCTTGAAGATGGATGGATGCTTGTTTTGTTCACCCATTCAGGTTTAACTTACTAGATACTTAATCAAATTTAAAAATATGTACATATTATTTTTTGTAGAAGAACTGTAAAATAAGGAAAGATTATATAGCTTTCTGCTTGCACATTGATAAGGGTTAATCATGCACTTGATCATGAATCATAGCTAATGCGTGTGATAAACTCAATTAAATTATTTTTGGAATCATTGAGTGTTATATATTATGCTTTCATTATTAGGAATAGTGAATGTTAATTTATATTGTGGTTATCAAGACCACAAAAGAAGGATAAAAGTGCTCAAAATGAAACCAATAAATGTGTAAGAACACTTGGATGAGCAGTGGCCACTCAACCACACCGAAGTTTATTAAAATGTACAAAGTTCCACTCCAATGGCCACAATTAAAACAATGACAACATGAACGCTCTAAGACCAGTGCATTTCCATCAATAATATCACAGACTTCATCAGATAATACTAACCAAACCAAATCTATCTGTATATACCCTCAATAATTGAACCATCACAAATTAATCAATTAAAATCAAATAATTGAAAATATCTAAAGTATCTATATTGAAATACCATAATTTATTCAGGGAGAACATGTTCTACTCATCAATACAGTATTAATAAATAAAAAAATAACTATATAAATATATAAACATCTCCTGATAAAATGCCACTATAAAAATCTCATCCTTGTTAAAAAGTCAATATATGTAAAGTAAAAGAGTGTTAAAATAGTGTTAAATATTTCATTTGAATGTCGCTCGTGTAACAATGTCTCCATCTAGTGGTAGCAATATATAATGAAAAAACTCTACTGCCTGGAATAATAATGTATCTGTAAATTAAAAACATATAAGTGTGTTGTAAACAATTTACTATAACTTAGCTGATCTCAATTTTAAAACCGGGGCAAGGGAGACCATGTCATTTAAACTTGGTCATTTATTAGCTTCCAGTATGATTTTCCCGTACAATTCTTTGTATTCTAACTTTGTCTCCCAGGAACCACCCCAAACATCAATAGGAACATCCTCTAATACAAATAACACAAATCTAGCAGTTTGACATAGGAGTGTCTGTTTATAAAGTGCATTCCTTTGTTTTTCTTTTTTTATATCATAGACATGCTCATAGATTCTTTCCTAAATTTCCTTTCCAACTTGCCTATGTAAAATGATTCACATTTCTCACATAGTGCAATGTATACTATCCCTTTGGTATCATGATTATGATAAGACTTCCCTACAATGTGTTTATCTCTACTACTAACATATATATCCATGCTTTTATGAAAAATATCCTTAATAAAGTAGGCATCACCATTATAGTCTGTAATAAAAACACTTTCATATTCTTCACTTCCAACATTAACCACTTCATTAATCCTCCATGAGTATTATTTAATAATTGGTCATTCACCCCTAGAATGGGTGCAGATCTGTCCTTTCTACCTAACAGAACCTCATTTTACATCTCATCAATTAAATTTTGGTGTATCCCCTTTCCAAAAACATACTTTTTAAAATATTGCATTCACTGGAGAAGTCATTGTCATCCAAGGTCATCCTACTACCTCTAACAAATTGTCCCTTTACTATACTTTTCTTCTGGGACTGTGGGTGTGCACTAATAAAATGCAAATAAGAATTTGAATAAGTATATTTTATGTGTACTTTGGATGCAAAACCACTTACTTTCTTCTGAATATTAACGTCCAAGTAGTTCACACTATCGTGCCCAATACTATATGTAAATTTTAAGAAACTAGTTGAATTCGAAATATATTCAGAAAATTCAAAAAAACATCTCTTCACTTTCTATCCAGAATAAGCAAATGTCATCCAAGAAGTGCTTAGACAACACCCAGTATTCTTGAAATCTAGAATATTAAAAATAAATGTATCTTCCAAACATGAAAGAACAATGTTGGCATAAGTGGGTGCACACCTAGCCCCCATTGCTACTCTCTTCATTTGATGAAAAACTCTCCTTCAAAATATATACAATTATTGTTTAACACAATATCTATTAACTCCAGAAAAACATGTAAATCCTTTTGAGAAAACTTTCTTCTTGTTCTTAAAATTTCTTCAAATAAATCTAAGCCCTGCTCATGGGGAATGGAAGTGAATAGGTCTATCACATCTATGGTAATAAAAATTATTTTATCCACACATAAATCATTTTTAATACACCTTAAAAAATCCCATGAATCTCTTAAAACTTCATTCGCCTCCATGGATGTACTTTTTAAACTAAAATCCAAAAATGTTGCCAAAGAGACTGTAATAGAACATTCAGTGGCCAGTATGGGCCTTAAAGGTGGATCCTCAATGTTTTTATCAACATTAGGGATCCCAAAAACTGAAGGCACTTTTGGCTCTTTGTTGTTCAAATAGTTAAATGTCTCCACATCAATAAAACCTTCAAGTAATGTCTCATTTAATGTCAAATTCATTTTCTTGTAGGCTATACTTATCTCATTTTTTGATACCCTGGTATACTTATTTTTATCCTGCTAAATATCCATCATTTTACCTTCATAGGTAATAGAATCCATAATCACTGTCCCTCCACCTTTGTCCAGTTTAATCACTCTAATAAACTGGTTAGACCTAATATCATCTAATAAATCACTCTCATTATGAGTCAAATTGGAAAAAAATTATTTTTTGAAATTCTTTCTCTAAGTTCCTTTTCTATAGTTAGTTTAAAGTTTTTTTTAACTGAGGGTGTAAGGGGGGTTCCAAGTACTTCTCCTTTCAAACTGACACTCCCTTTGTTGTGCCCCTCAAACATCAATTCCAAATTTTTCTTTCATATAAACATTTTTAGATCAATGATCACCTTACTTATATCACATTTCTTCCTGGGTATAAATTTAAAACCCTTTAAAAACAAACCAAAGTAAGTCTCTGTAATGTCCAAATTACTATAGTTAAATATAGTATGACCCTTGTAGTTCAGCTTACAACTATTGACAGTTATGCTGTTGGTCCCAAAAGGGTTGTTCTGTGTGTGTTTCAATACCCCCCTCTCACTCCCATCCTGTTCCGCCCCCTCTAGTTGCCGTAATTGTACTATATAGGCTGTTTGTTCTTCAGCCTCTCTGACCACTGGAGGAGGGTATACTCTAAAGGGTCATTTAGTTCATCAGGTCTTTGTGAATCTTCCCTCTCATATGGGTGTCCATCCTTGAAACCATTACAATCATTAAAATAGAGTTGTTGTTAAAGTTATTAAAATTATTGTAGTTATGCCTAACATGTTCTCACTCTCTTCACTGCTGGTTCATGTATTTCTTTGGTTTAGGGTAACTACACTTTGTTTCATACTTTTTAATGTCCCTATCCAATTTTCTCTTTTTTCTATCAAAAATCATGTTAAGTTTCTCATCAGCTTGTCCCCTTAAATCAACATATTTCATATTTTCTTAGTATACCGTATATATCATATCATTGACCAGACACAAGTTAACATTCTCTGTTCATTCATATAATATAGACATGACCCCTTCATTTTGCTTAATAATAGCATGCATTATTTCAAATCCATATTTATCAAAAATCTCTAAAAGCTCTTTATGGAAAGCCGCATCATCCTCCACATTTTTTGAGTATTTGAATACCCTTAAGCCCTTAGGTACAATGTGGAGCCTCAAACATTTTTTTAAATAAGCATTGTTTATTGTAAGGATTGGGGAAAGATGGGTGAAGGCTGGGAGGCTAGTCAAATAGAATTTGATACATAGTTCTATCATTTGTATAAATAAATGTAAAATACAGGCTTGTGTTCTTAAATGAAAGAAAACACTATAAAATGTGAACTTCAGGATTGTTGCAACATTGCCATCTGATGTAAGGAAAACCAAGCCAAGCATTTCAAATGTTCTTTGAAGTTACAATTATCTAAAAAGTGGTGCTGAAGCGGCTAGCTGAACACATTCTTTCTATTGTCTTAACTTAAGGAATAATTGTTAGAGTATACATGTGAAATGTCTTTTATTGTTGTAGTTTCCTGAGCAGGTGTTAGATTGCTAAATAATGCAGTGTGTGGCCTGGGAACTCCAGGTGTCAAAATGATGTAATGTGTATACTGGGATAATCTAAGTGTCAAAATGATGTAATCTGGGAGGGCCTTAGCAGATCTGTTTGTTAGTGAGTTTAAAAACTATTGTTCACTGAGAGATTGTAGCATTTTGTCTTGGACCATCAACCCCAGCACTGCTTATGCTCTATATATGTAGGTAAGTAGGATTATAGCACTGTGTTTTCCCTTAAGAACAGCTAAAGATTAGAAAGTTAGATGAAGTGTTTTTCTTTGACATCAGAACTGTCCTACTGTATTATTTTAAGTTTCTGTGTGATCTCTGGACTCTTAGATATCTCTGTGGTGTAGTAGTATTGTCTTGTGTTTTTAATTATTTATTATTAAATATTTTAAAACCTTTACCTGTGGCTGGTTTGTGTAGAGACAAAGTAAGCTCTAGAGTGCATTGCATATTTATAGAGTATTGTAATAAGCCACTCTAATAAGCCTTAAACTAAATAGTCACATTACCAATTCGATAATAATATTGCACAGTAATAATTGGACACCCTTTTAAGGGCCTTTGGGTAGCTGATAATTATTAGCTGGTGGTGGCAGGAATTTCTACTGTATAGTGTGGGTAAAGAGGCCCAGCTGGAGAATCTGTGTCAGCCTTTCCCAGTGAAGTTGTATAAATACTTATCTCAAAGTGTGTGTGGTGTGTCAGCTACCTGGGCAGGGACACAAAGTACTGGTTTGACACAGAGGGTACTGGAGGTTAGCTTGCCAGCTAGGCTGAGATCTGGGTCCTATAGCTGTGCCAGTGGGGAGTCTTATTGGGGACCTGGAGAGCAAGGGCGCAGCCAGCCCCAGACTGACTGTGATCTCTGTGTGCACTTAAAGGAAATTGTATTTTGCTGTGTGTATTTGTTATCCTTTCCTCTTCTATGACACGACCTCATTGGTATTAGTGGTGAGGATTGAGGCTCCTTGATTGCTAGGCCAGAGCACGGTCATCACATATCTGGTGGCAGTGGATGGGATAAGATATCCTCACATATTGGTTTGCAGTGGTGGGATCCACTTCACATACTAATTGGCTTGTAGTGATGTGGGTAGAGTGAATCCTGTAGCTTATGTACAGTGAACTTTGAAGGTGTTTTGTACTCTAAATCAGCCACACAGTGTATACTCAGAGTTCAAATCACAATTGTTTTATTTATTTTGTTAGCTGAGTTAGTCAGGATTAGCAGGCAGCATGTCAGCACAGGAGTATGTGTTAGAAAAATATGTACTTAAACATATATAGAATGTTAGAAAAACATGTACTTAGACATATATAAACTATTAGAAGAATATGTACTTAAACATATATGTAGTGCAGAGTTTAGAAACAGTATAATATGTAATGCATTTGATTCTATTTAACAATATGGCAGTAGAAATGATCTTGCATGTAATTGCTTGAAATTCAGCTGCAGTGTGGTTAACCTCTGACCCTGGCAGTAGCCAGCTCAGCAAGCTTATGTCTTTCAGTAACTATAATCTGCTGGGTCAGAGAAATAAATATGTATGCATGTATATCTTTCTTCCTTCCACCGAGAAGGATGGCCTTGTGAACACTATCAGAGATATATGATGTACAGCTGCTAACCAGAGAGACAAAGGAACGTATTAAGAAAAGAACCGACCATTGTGCGAACTAATCTAAGAACCTTGAAGAAAGCTACATCTACAAGAAGACATTGTAAATGGACCAGGTGCCTCGCAAGGCTGTGTTATTCTCATGGGAAAGTTTTTAAAAACATTACCTAAGCATCTTCTTATGAATAAAGTATTATGGACTATAGTGATGTAATGCCCTGACTGACCACGCCAGTAAGGTGGGCAAAAGCTGATTGCAAATGGTATATAATTGAGGGTATTTCCTGTATAGAGTCAGTCAAAACTCTATACTTGTTTTTGTATAGTTTTTTGCCTCCTAATGTACATTAGTAAAGCAATATTGTTTGAACCTGAGCATCCTGTGTTACTGACTGTCATTTTGAAAAACCTAATGATTTTTACAGTCTGATTTTAACAATTTATTTGACATTTTGGTCCTTCTTAAGCCGGAATTCCCTTGGTAAGCTGCAGGTCAGAGTGCATGGGTGGTAATAAATCTGCATGAGGAGAAGCTGCCAAAACAAATGGTTCTTCTTGAGTGAAAAGACCTCCGACTGAATTGTTGTGTGTAAAGAGGCTGTCCACTTTCTGATCTGTGGCTGAAAAGAGGAAAACTGGATCCCAAGAAGAAAACGTGCAGTCATAAACGGGAGGTTCAGGTAAGCAGAGTTTCTCTTGTTCTTTGTCTGTGTTTAGATCAGGGACCAGGTTATACTGTACTGTTATTGAGATTTGTGATAGCAGGACGAGAACATATTGAAGTACTGTATGTTGACTCATAGATCAAAAAAAAAAACAAAGCAAAGTAAACAGTCATTCTAGACACTACTGTGGATATAGGGAAAAAGATACCACGTGGTACAAGAGAAGGGTTACGTAACAGTCTTTTTTTAGACATGGAAAATCAGTGCACTAAAATGTGAGATCGCATTCCGCCTCCTTTGACGGATGATGCGAAATATATGCAATTGCAGAGAGCAGATAATGTGAGATATTTTGCAAAATGGTTAAAGATATGAATTGGGTTAAGAAATATGAATTTGATGGTAAATTAGACAAAATTTCGTTAGTGAAACTTTTGAAACAGTTAAAATCTGGAAGGTCAGGCAAAAACAACGACAGTTGGGTATTCCTCAAGCACACAGGTGGATTGAGGAAGTAAACCGAAGGGAACAGAAGGTTAAAATGCGAAAGCATTATTCTTAGATAAAGAAGATAATAATATAGTAGCGCCGGCCCCTCCCCTCCGCCACCACCGATATACCCAGGATATGAAGCGGGAGGACAGGCTGGTCTCCCCACGTTATCCTGAGGCAACAGGGCATTTAAACAACCATTTGTAAGAGAACCTATTGAGACTAGATCCCGAAACATAAAACACTTAGGGACACTCAAGTGAGGGACTCACTCAAGAGAGTGAGAAATTTGTCCATTAATTGAAGTAACGAACTCAGTTAGGACAGGAAGGCCAGGACCCAACCCTCTTAGGACACAACCCTCCTCTTATATAGACCATGGACACTGGAAGATATCCGAAGGCTACAGAGGATTCCCCATCCAAAAATTAATCATGAAAAGTTTATACAAGATTTACAAGGTATGCGATTGAGTTACCACTTAAATGGGAAGAAGTAGAAAGTTATTAGACAAATTATTGGCCCAGACTGGCACATGGAATGTGGCGTGTGGCGCGCAATCAAACCCCTCCTACATAGTGACGCAGAGTTAGACACTAGGTTGAAGGGGTCTTACGGACCAATTACTGAAAATGGAAACCTAGAGCAGATTGGACCTGTATTAATCAGTGTATACAACAGGACAATGAATCTGTGGATGGGTAGTAGATTATAGAATGTTTTAATAACCATAGGCGGTATGTCTATTCCCGAAAATCAGAAAATGATAGCTCATATGAACAACAATTGAAAAATGCATTTTTAAAGGTTGCATTGCCTATCAGTAGCTTTATTACAAAGCATATGATAATCAAGTAGGCTACAAGCCTTACTGGAGTATGCCAGGCATGCTGAAAGACACTTTAACAGTAAGAAGAAAAAGAAGACACAGGTCTTCACAGCTGAAGACGGAGCAGAAGTCTTTGTAGTACAGTCAGGTAAAAGGGAGGAAAAATGCTCAGAGCAATAAGCGCTCTGACAGAGACTCAGAGGTTTTTGAGGAGAGGAAAAAAGGTGAATGCTTCAAGTGTGGAAGAAAGGACATTTAGCAAGGGATTGCAGATCGAATAAAAAAATTGACTAAGGAAGGATAGGAGTGATGAGGATTGACTATATGATAGTCATAACGTTCAACGGTCATCAGGAGAGAGCGATGAGCAGGGAGAAAAATGTTAACACAGTAGTTGGAATAGAGGAAGTGCAAGTAGGTGATGAGGAAAGTGAAGTTTTAGATTTAGCCTTGTTGAGCTTAGAGCTCTATTTGGACAAAACCGAAGTTACACTTCTGGTGGAGGGAGGAAGTTAAATTTTGTGTGATTCAGGGCATCACAAACTTTGATACATCCTTCAAAGTTAGAACACTCTGAATCACCTGATTATATATTAGTAAAAGCAGCAATCGGACAGCTATACAGGAAACCACTTTCCCATGATATAGCAATAACTGACCCTGTTTCATTTCAGGTATGACCCAGAGAAGTAAGATAGTACTTTCTGCCAAATGTCCAGTGAATTTACTGGGAAGAGACCTTATGCAGCTTTTTGGCATAGCAGTAGTTCCTACCATGAAAGGTATGGAGGCACAAAGACAAATGGATACTTTTGTGATGCGATCGGAGGGTGAAGCCTACTATTGGTACAGCCAGGACCTAGTTACAACTGGTCCAGGGGCAGTGACCGAAGAACTGATGAACGTAGCCATCAGTAAGGAACCCTCCCTTCACATTGATCAACAGCATTTGTTACATTGTACTCTGTACTATTGTAGTACACCAGGACCTGCTAAGGAATATGAGGAAAAACTGTTCAGAAATCCTGCAAATAGGTTAGTATTACGAACCCTGTACTGGGATACTGAGGGTAATAGTGTGGTGAGTTGTTCATTACCCGAATTAATAAGTCCAACTGGCTACCGCATGTCAGCTTAACCAAACATAAAAATGCCAGATGGGTAGATCTAGGTGAAAGGTGACAAGATGGGAAAGGGACTTAGAGTTGTCAGAACAAGGAATACAAAAGCAAAACTGAATTGGTTGCAGCACGTCCAGCTGTACACTTACAACAAAGTGAGGACAGCTGATTGATGTTCCTACTGGAAGAGGAAGAAAAAGCTTTGTGTGATATACCAAGCATTCTTTGGTCAACAGGAAATTAGATGTAGGGCTTATTGGACAGCAGGTCCAGTAACTATCACACCAAAGTCAGCATTTAGACCACAAAGAAACAATACCCTTGAGAAGAGATGCAGAGCAGGAATTAAACAGCAGCATTACTTAAAGAAGTACTGATAGAATCTTTGGATTCTAATACCAATTTCCTGTTAGGAAAGCAAACGGAAATGGCGGATGGTACAGGATTTACAAGCTGTAAATGATGTATTGAATGATTTGAAGCCAGAACAGAAGTATTTTACCGTGATAGATATAAGCAATGCTTTTCAATACCTATACATCCGATAGTCAGTATTGGTTTGCTTTTACATTTCAGGGTAACAGATAACAGGGATACTGTGAAAGTCCAACAATATTCGCACAGGAGATGGCTAGCAACCTGGCGGGATTTACTCCACCAGGGGCAGTCAAGTTCTACTTATGTGGATGACATCCTGCTTGCGCCCCTACCCAGCAACAGTGTAGGGAAGATAACGATAGCATTATTGAGGTTTTTAGCAGAACAGGGACATAAAGTAAACAAGCATAAATTGCAACTTGGAAAACACAGGTCATGGGATATAAGGGAAAGATAGAAAGGTAGCAATTTTACAAGCTCCCAAGCCAACTACCAAGAAGGAAATGATGTCCTTCCTGGGGACGACTAATTTTGTCGGTTGGATGCGAAACTATGTGGAGTCGGCTCCATTGGCTGATTTAATTTTAAAAATGGCAGCACAAGATATACTACATTGACTCCAGTGGCAGAAGCAGCCTTCTGCAGGCTAAAACAATTGATAGCTTCATCATCAGTTTTGGGGCTTCATTATCATAAGAGATTTTTCAGACTGTAGATTGTAAGCAGGGGATATGATGTTCGCGCGTTAACAGCAGAATAAGCGCAGCGCCCCATAGCTTACTATTCATCACAGTTGGACCCAGTGGCACGTCGCTGCCACATTGTGTACAGGCAGTTGTGCAGCTGCCATGGCAGTACAGGCTTCGGCCTCAATGGTATTATTTCACCCTTTACCTTGAGGGTGCCTCATGCAGTTCGCGATAATTTTACTGCAAGAGAAAATTGCATTTTGTCTCCGGCTAGACATCTTTCTTGTATGACCATACTGCTGAGTCAACCTCACATGGTGATTGAACGTTGTACGACATTAAATCCATCAACGTTGCTTCCGACCCCTGTGGATGGCACACCACACAGTTGCCTACAGGAAATGGAGCAAATAACTTTACCCCGACAGGATCTTACTGATATACCTTTAGCTGATGCAGAGGTAACATTTCATGTGGACGGATCATGTAGGAAGGGTCCTACAGGGAAAAATCTAGTGGGTTATGCAGTGGTTACTGATGTTGGGATTGTAGAAGCCCAACCCCTGCAGCCTAACTTGTCTGCTCAAGCAGCAGAACTGATAGCTTTAACACAAGCTTGCACTCTAGCGAAGGACAGATGCGTGAACATATATACTGATAGTCAGTATGCTTTCTCCACAGTGCATGTTTTTGCGCAGCAGTGGAAGAATAGGGGAATGATAACATCCACTGGTAAACCGATCAATCATGCGCAACTGATCTTGAATTTATTAGACTCTATTCAGTTACCTACTAAAGTAGCTATTTGTAAATGTGCAGCTCATACAAAGCAACAGGATAAGAATTCGAAAGGTAATGCACGAGCTGATGCAGCTGCGAAGCAAGCAGCCTCAGACTCAGAAACTTTACTTTTGAATGAGGAATTACAACCCTCTGAGATTTTAGATTTAGAAATATTAAAAACAATGCAAACATTAACTACGAAAACAGAAAAACAGAAATGGGTAAGGCGAGGAGCAATCCTTGAAGACGGATTGTACATCTCCAAAGAGAGAAAGCCAATATTACCATCTAATTTATTTAGATATGAAGTTTTGTTGAGCCATGGGCAGAGCCATGTCTCAGGGGGATGGTACAGTTAGTTAACAGAATATTCCAGACATGATTTCTGAACTGCACACAAAAATTTTGTGCAGCATGTCATATTTGCAGTAAACATCATGCACAGGGAGCATTCAAACCGAAGCAAGGGAGTTTCCCTACACCACCATATCCGTTCCATACTATTTGTATGGACTTCATAGAGCTGAATAAATGTGAAGGAAAGAAATACTGTTTAGTGATCATAGTCATGTTTTCAAAATGGGTAGAAGCTTTTCCAACCAGGAATCCGGATGCAGCAACAGTGGCAAAGGCCCTAGTAAAGGAAATAATTCCTAGATTTGGCATACTGGAAAGGATCTATAGTGACAATGGGACACATTTTGTCAATCAGACAATTCAGCAACTTGGAAGGGTTTTTGGGATTTCCTTGAGGAATCACTGTGCTTACCACCCACAGTCAGCAGGACTGGTGGAGAGGTACAATGGGATTTTGAAAAACAAGTTAAGGAAGTTGATGAGTGAGACTCAGAAGAATTGGATTTGCTGTTTACCTCTAGCATTGCTGAGCATGAGAACAGTTCCAAATGTAAAGGGTTTGACTCCCTTTGAAGTAGTATTTGGAAGGGCATATTATGTGCCACAGTGGAAAGCTCTTATGCCTGCAGAGCTGGAGGTCGATGGCTCATTAGCCAGTTACATGAAAAGATTGTTAACCAATAAGACTGTTTTTCAGTTAAACTCTTTTGCAGATAAAGAACAGACAAAACCAGACGCAGTGCTAGCCCCAGGATCCTGGGTGTGGATAAAAGTCATCAAAAAGAAACTGGACGAGTCCTAAGTGGGAAGGTCCGTACCAAGTACTGTTAGCAACGCCTACTGCAGTAAAGGTTGCGGAGAGGTCGTCCTGGGTTCACCTGACTCACTGCAAGCCGGTAAAGAATTTCCAGTTAGACAAAAGTTTTGTAGCTGATATATCACAAAAACAGAATGGCCAAGGGCAGAGTGTATAAAAGTACAAAGCAACCCCAAAGACATTGGTTTACTGTCCTACTGATCATACACTTATTAACCATGTTGGTAGTGACTTTCTTTTGTTGGGGTTTTCCTGCAAATAACTACACAGATAAAAGTAACGAAACGTGATGGACTGGCCACAGATTGGCATTGTATGTAGAGACTATGAACATTTCAAATTGTTGGGTTTGTACATCCATACCTACAGCATATGGAGGACTTTTGATGTCCGCTGTCCCTTTGGGGATAAATGAGACTTGGGAGAATTTACTTTTTGATACAGGTTCTGTGAGATCACAGGACAAAGTGGCACTGTATTTACCTGTTACACAAAAGGGAATTGTTTGTTTTAAAATGATCGCTCAAGTTGGTTGGAGTAATTGCAACATAACTGTGTCTTATAAATGTTATATAAAAGCGTTGAGCATATGAGTTTAACATTTGTTTATTTAACATTTAATTTTTAAACAAATTGCTACTTTACGTCAACACAACCACATACATTCTAGGCTTATTTGTTTTTTGCCCCCTTTCTTGGCATGAAACTTTGGTTTCTGATTAAATACGAGCCAAATACATCTTGTTTTTAACATGTACAGTAACGGATATTTCTAAGATATTTTTAACATTTTTACACACTTCTAATATATTTATAATTTAATATTTATATTTACATATTTAAATATTTATATTTATATTTATATTTATATTTAAATAGAGCTTTAAATTAATATTATATTTATATATTTATATATTTACATATTTAATATCATTTCATATATTTATTTTAACAGATGTCCATAAAATAACATAAAATTTCAAGATACAATAACAAGCAAATAATTGTATTTATAATGTTTACATTTGATTTATTTTATAATTTTATACTTAATATGTTTCAAACTTAATATAATTATTTCTATGAGTGTTTCAAATAATAATATAAATAAAGTAATGTACTGTCAGCATAATCGCAATTCTAAGTAAGTTTCAGCTTACATTTATGTAATAATGTTACTTCCAGAAAGGTTATTTTTATAATATTTTCTATGAAGTTGTCCAAGTCTAGTAAAATAAAATAAAAATTATCGTAATACACATATTTATAGGATAAAAAGCAAACGGTTGTATTTTCTAACATCCATGGGGAATGTAAATAATTCAATGCACACTGTTAACTATGTTGTAGATACCTAAAGGCTTTTTATTAACAATGCTTATTTTTTACTTGGTTTTAGACGATTGAGGCAATAGAGCAATGTTTTTGAATAAGTATTTCATTTTTATTCACATTTTATCGCTTTAGGAGTGATAATACGCTCACTGTAAGCTTTGATTTAAATTACGGTAAAATGATGTCACTAAAAGCAACTGCAGTAGCAAGCAAAGTTTTGTTCAAATTGTGTGTAATTAACTTTGTATTCACTTTAATTGGATAATTGACTTTAAAAAGCTAGTATATAAGCACAGCAGATTTTGTAGGTGGTTCATCTTGAAAAAGCCTGTCATAGCAACAGGTGAAAGCGCTTGATTTTACTTGATGTTGCAAGTTGGATTTTTTATCTTTTCTTGGATCAACTGTTCGTGCATTTTTAACCATTGGTAAAGTAATAAAGGATTTTTTATCTACGATTTGAGGAATATTTGTTCCAGTCAAAGGAGAGTTTATTGGGCTTCAGTGCTTGCACACGCATCTTTCTTGGCTTTGTGGGACTTAGTTCGTTTTTATATAAAAGCAAAAGATCAGAGTATTAGTTGTAGCACGAATTATGATTCGTATTTGAGCTTAATGAAAACAACATTGAAAGATGTACAGAAAAATCCTGAATTGTATAAACAATTGTCTGTTATAGACAGGAAAATGTTTCATTCAGAGTTAACCCGCATCAGTACTAAAGTAGAAAATTGTTATTTTGTTTGTGGGAAAAAAAGCATATAAGTGGTTACCTGAGAATTGGTCCGGCAGTTGTTTTTTGGGTTATCTGGTTCCAGCAATAAGACATACTGCAGAATTGCCTCTGGGTAAGATACGGAATGTGAGAGATATAGCTCAAAAAACTGGGAACTCAGTCAAGAAACCTGCTAATCCAGTGGGTAAAATCGAAGCTGATTGGAAAGATCATTCATCCGTAAAGGATAAAGAGAAATTGACTCATATGGACTTGAGTGACAGTGTTATATCCTGGGCTGGAATAATCCCAGCCTATGGAGCAGTCAAATCGATCTGGGAATTGAGAAAATTGTCGAAACTTCTCGAACTAATGAGTAATGCGACTTTTTCTGCTCTCGAACTTGTGACTGATGAACTGAATGCAATGAGAACTGTTGTATTACAGAACCGAATGGCTCTTGACTTCACCCTAAGGCGAGAGGTGGTGCGGCACTTATCAAAGAAGAATGTGCGTACATCCCAGACAATGAGCATGAAATCAATGACCACCTAGAGGTAATTCAGCAAGTATCAGCAATGGCGGAACCAGGCCCAAACCCACTGTGAACTTTTCCAGAATCTTTTTGGGGTGGGGTTCAATCCTAATGAATATTTTGATAGCTATTTGTGTAGTTTTGCTCATATTGGGAGCATGTGTTTGTTGCGGGATACCTTGTGTGAAAAGATTAGTTAGAGATTTCGTTGATGTGTCTGTAACTGAGACTATGTATCAAGACCTGGAGTTGAACCTGTTGATACCAAATGAAATTCTTTCTGAAATATAAAACAAATGACTTGCCTGGTTGAAAGTTCCGGAGAGGAAGAGACTAGGGAATGAAATAATATTGTTTATGTTTCTGAATAGAATAAAAAGCATTAATAGGAGGGAGAATGTTAGAAAAATATGTACTTAAACATATATAGAATGTTAGAAAAACATGTACTTAGACATATATAAACTATTAGAAGAATATGTACTTAAACATATATGTAGTGCAGAGTTTAGAAACAGTATAATATGTAATGCATTTGATTCCATTTAACAATATGGCAGTAGAAATGATCTTGCATGTAATTGCTTGAAATTCAGCTGCAGTGTGGTTAACCTCTGACCCTGGCAGTAGCCAGCTCAGCAAGCTTATGTCTTTCAGTAACTATAATCTGCTGGGTCAGAGAGAAATAAATATGTATGCATGTATATCTTTCTTCCTTCCACTGAGAAGGATGGCCTTGTGAACACTATCAGAGATAGTGTACAGCTGCTAACCAGAGAGACAAACGTATTAAGAAAGAACCACCATTGTGCGAACTAATCTAAGAACCTTGAAGAAAGCTACATCTACAAGAAGACATTGTAAATGGACCAGGTGCCTCGCAAGGCTGTGTTATTCTCATGGGAAAGTTTTTAAAAACATTACCTAAGCATCTTCTTATGAATAAAGTATTATGGACTATAGTGATGTAAATGCCCTGTGACTGACCACGTCAGTAAGGTGGGCAAAAGCTGATTGCAAATGGTATATAATTGAGGGTATTTCCTGTATAGAGTCAGTCAAAACTCTATACTTGTTTTTTGTATAGTTTTTTGCCTCCTAATGTACATTAGTAAAGCAATATTGTTTGAACCTGAGCATCCTGTGTTATTGACTGTCATTTTGAAAAACCTAATGATTTTTACAGTCTGATTTTAACAATTTATTTGACAGTATGGAAAGCTGACAAGGAGCCAGCTGGATGAGATGTGCCAGGCTAGGGGACTGGTGCATGGAAACCTGACTAAGGCAGACCTGACTGCAGCTTTGTTTATAGCTGCATCAGAAAACAGCATCCAGGAGGATAATCAGACTGGCAGTTGAGATACAATATCCTCAGGGAATGGACAACTCAACCTTTCTGCGAAGGACAGTCAGACTGGCAGTGGAGATACACTATCCTCAGAGAATGGACAGCTCAACCTTCCTGCAGTGGACTTAAAAATCCAGCTGGAGCTAAAGAGACTTGAGTTGGAGGTCAGGCATTTGGAGATAGAAGCCAAAGAAAAGGAGCATCAGAGGAAGCATGAGAGGGAAATGCTGACTCTTCACCAGAGTCATGGAGGTAATGGGGAAGGTTGTAACTGGACCCCAGAAGTACAACAGGTCAGTAAATTTCTTCCTCAATTTAAAGAGGGGGGTCATTTCGATAGTTTTATTCACATGTTTGAAAGGGTATGCAAACAGTATAGTGTTGACCAACGGCTCTGGGTACAGTTCCTGACCCCCTTACTCCATGGGAAAGCTGTAAGTTGTATATCACAAATGCTTGACTCTGTCTGTTTTGATTATACTGCTGTAAAGAAATGTCTGTTACTTCAGTGAGGGAGCTACTCTGTAGCAGTGAGACTGAAGGAGAGCCACGGCTGCTTGTTGGTACTGATGTTCCCTTGGACAGGGTAACTGCAAAGGTAGAGGTGAGTAGTAGTACCCAGGCTGACAGTGAGAACCATTGTCAGAGGATGCCAGACTTCCTGTGGAAGGGGAGATGGGGAGGGTTACAAGGAGAGAGTTGAGACAGGCTCAGCTCTTAGACCCTAAATTGCAAGGCCTGAGGCAGGTAGCTAGGGAGGCACCTGATTCTCAAGGGAAGGGGGAATCTGTATACTGGGACAAAGGGTTACTGTACAAAGAGTGGACCCCTGAGGGAGCGCTAGAAGGTGAGACAGTACAGCAGTTGGTAGTGCCTAGAGCTTACCATCTGGTGCTTCTAGCCACAGCCCATGATATTCCCTTTGCAGGTCATATGGGCATAAAACATACAAAGAGGCATATTATGCAGAACTTCTATTGGCCTGGAATTTCCAGAGATGTAACAGGGTACTGCAAGACCTGTGAGCAGTGCCAAAAGGTAGGCAAGGCAGGAGACAAGGTGAGAGCTTTTTTGATGCCTTTACCTGTGATTGAGGAGCCATTTCAGAGGGTAGCTATGGATATTTTGGGTCATCTGAGTACCCCAAGTTCCACAGGGAAAACGTATATCCTAATGGTAGTGGATTATGCTACACGATAACCTGAGGTAGTAGCTTTGTCCTCCATTGAGGCAGTGAAGGTGGCAAATGCTTTGTTAGAGATTTTCAGCAGGGTAGGTTTTCCAAAAGAAATACTAACTGATCGAGGTGCCAATTTCATGTCAGACCTGCTGGCTTGTCTGTGGAAGTCCTGTGGGGTGAAGCACATGAAGACCACCCCCTACCATCCCCAGACTAATGTTCTTATTGAGAGGTTAAACTCTACAATCAAGTCCATGCTACGGGCATTTGCAGATCAGTTTAAGAGGGAGTGGGACAAATATTTGCCCCATCTGTTGTTTGCTTACAGAGAGGTTCCTCAGGAATCCACGGGTTTTTCACCCTTTGTGTTGCTGTATGGGCATAGGGTGAGGTGACCTCTAGATTTAATTCGGGATGAGTGGGAAGGTGTGAGTCTCACAAGGAGTCTGTTGTGGCATATGTCCTAAACCTCAGGACAAGGCCAGGGAACTCATGGGCTTGGCCCAGGAGACCCTGGCAGTAGCCCAACAACAGAAAAAGGTGTAGTATGACAAGTATGCTCGAGCTAGAGAATATGCTGTGGGGCAGTAGGTAATGGTTCTCATTCCTGTCAGACACAATAAGCTGCAAGCACCTTGGGAGGGAACGTACAAGGTGGTAAGAAAGGTAAGTGATGTTAACTACATAGTGGAAGTGCTAGGAAGATGACAGGGGCACAAATTGTGCCATGTTAACATGATGAAACCTTACCATGATAGGGAGGCCTTTGTGCTGAGCATTTGCAGTGGATTGCAGGAGGAGTCTGAGGGAGATCTGGGGACTGATCTCCTCAGTGAGGCTCAGGCTGACACCTCAGTGGAAGGGGTAGCAATATCCCAGCAGCTATCTCCTACCCAGGTTTGAGAAATCCGAGCAGTGTTGCAGGAATTTGGGGACATGTTCACTGGGAAACCAGGGAGCACCCACCTGCACCTGGTGGATATAGGACCCCAAAGGTCTATTAGGCAGGCCCCTTATAGGGTGTCTGAGGGAGTCAAACAGACTCTGAGGGAAGAGGTACAGGAGATGTTGGAACTAGGGGTGATTCAAGAGTCCAACAGTCCCTGGGCCTTGCCAGTGGTGTTGGTGCCAAAGAAAGATGGCAGCACCAGGTTCTGTGTGGATTACAGGAAATTAAATAGTCACACAGAGTCAGATGCTTACCCCATGCCTAGGACAGATGAGGCCCTAGAACAGCTCAGTGGGACTAAGTATCTTACAACCATTGATCTTACCAAGGGTTACGGGCCGGTGCCCTTGACTCCCAGTGCTAGAGAGAAGTCAGCCTCTGTGACTCCTTTTGGCTTGTATGAGTTCACAAAGATGCCCTTTAGGATGACGAATGCCCCAGCGACTTTCCAGAGGCTGGTGGATAATATCCTAGCAGGAGCAGGAGGGTTTGCCCTTGCTTACCTAGATGATATTGCCATCCTATAGTTGTGCCAGTGAGGAGTCTTATTAGGGACCTGGAGAGCTAGGGAGCAACCAGCCCCAGACTGACTGCGATCTCTGTGTGCACTTAAGGGAAATTGTACTTTGCTGTGTGTATTTGTTATCCTTTCCTCTTCTATGAGACAACCTCCCTGGTGTTAGTGGTGATGATTGAGGCTCCTTGATTGTTCGGCCAGGTCACGGTTGTCACATCCATATTCAAAGTCTTATATTTCAAAAGTAAATCATGAATCTTGAACAAATTAGTGGCATAAGTATCCATTTCATTGGAGTTAAATGACTGTACTATGTTTTCAAAAGAAACATTCTTGATAAGCCAAAAACCCAAATTATAGTCACTAAAACTTTGTTCATTAATAGAAAAACAGTCACATTGTCTCTGGTTTTCTCTTTCTTGATTCAGCATTGCTTTCTGCCTATGTACCAAAGAATCCCTTGAATCAGTTTGAAAAAATCTCAGGACTCCCATTTAACTCAATTCAAGACCATTTATTCAACTCATTATTGCTGCTGGAATGCTGTTCAGTAGTTGAACCAATTTCTCTTTGCTTCTGCAACCATGCCTCCTGGTTACCAGGAAATGTAACCTCTGGGGTGGTTGCAACCACAGAGTGGCAAATTAGAGTCAACATGTGGCCGTTGAAGTGCCGTTGAAGTGGAACTTTGTACATTTTAATAAACTTCAGTGTGGTTAAGTGGAAACTGCTCATCCAAATGTTCTTACACATTTAAATTGTCGTTATATAAGTCAATGACATCATATATTTTGGAGGTATGGGGCCTTATGAAGTAGGTGATGTGAACGGGTCTATATCATATTATCAAAGGTTCAACTCCACAAACCTCTATTCGTCGAACCTACAGAGCGAATGTTAACTTAAGTGAACATTCACATCTGCAAATTTCTAAAATGGAATGGAATTAGTTGACCAACATTGTGACCGTCACACACACTGTAATATGTCAAACCCACCCAGGTGGGGGTCTGCACCCCCCACTCCTCCCCACCTATATATACAAACTCCAAGATCACACTACAGTGGGGAAAAGTGCAAATTTCCTACTGTTGGCCAACTAATTCCATTCCATATTTTAGACATTCGCTGATGTGAACGTTTGCTCTTGTTGCTTCAATGAACAGAGGTTTGCAGAGTTCAACCTTTGATTATATGAGATACACCCATGTAAATAAGATAATTACTATTTAAATTATGGGAGGTGTATGGTTTCTAAATATGCTTTGAAAAGGCTGGAAAAGTGAATCCATTGTCTGTGGCTGTTTCTACTTCCAATAAAGCACCTGTAAATACATCTTTTGGTGTTGGGTAGTTGTTGTGGGTATGAGTATTCTTTAAACCGTGCTTCTTTTGGGTGTTTTGTATAATTCTTTTTTGTTAGGTGGTATAAACACATATGTGTCTGAATGTACCAGTCTATGTCAGATGATAGAGCTTCCAGAAACATGAAATTCATGCAGGCAAGAACATGTGATCAGGTTTTGGAAAACTCAAATGTCAAAAAACAAAACAAAACACAAAAATCTACCTCTTTTACAGTTTTCCAGGGGGGCAACCCTGCACCCCCCACATCCCCTGCAAATTATATATACAAATCTGAGATTGCTCTACAGTGAAGAAAAGGGTAAAATTCTCAATCTGCACTGTAATGAGATCTCCATTCAAAAGTTCTGAGTTTTCAAAAATTTTATCATATGGTCTCGACCATACGATCTACTTTATTTGTGTGTGTGTGTGTGTGTGTGTGTGTGTGTGTGTGTGTGTGTGTGTGTGTGTGTGTGTGTGTGTGCTGCAATTATATCTCTCAACCTCTTAGAGCAAAAAATCCGGACAAAGCCATAAATAATGGGGGGCAAAGGCCCAAAAATTGAGACAGTTTTTAAATATTGCTCCTTTAAACTTAGAACATTGATAGAATAACATTTTGCATTAGCATGAATTTTCTGAAGGGTGTGAAGTCTGAAACTCAAATGTCTCTCATTGTTTTCTGACTTCAGTCTTTAATGAATTGCCAGTGATTTGCCAGAAAATCATAAATTTATGAAAAATTGACCAAAAATATGAGGCAAAAATCTAGACATTCTGTGAAAATCTGTGTAGTTGAGAGGTATGACTGCAATATTAAAAAATGAACATATCAAACAGACATGATCAAACAAAACTGGTCAATCACCAGACAATCAAAAACCTTTTTTGCAGGAGGCAAGACCCACTGCTCCATCACAGCCACTGTTATTTATATAAAAAAGTCAACATCACACTAGAGTGGCAAAAGGGCAAGTTTCCCATTCCGCACTGTAGCACAATCTTACACAGAAAATAACTACTAGGTGTGATAAGCTGATTTTTGATTAGCTGTACTACTGTTTTTCATTTCAATAAGTTGACTTGTCAAAGAATAGTATGTCTCCTATCTTCCCCTCTCTTTCACTCTCTCTCTCTCTCTCTCTATATATATATATATATATACATATATATATAAGCATGTGCGTGCATATGCTTTATATAAATATATATATATATATATATATATATATATATATATATATATATATAGGTCTACTTTGTTTCAGTAATTTGAGTTTTCAGTGATGTGGTCGGGGTGAAAGGAAATTCAGTGAAATGAGATTCAATGAAACAAAGTAGACCCATATATATCTATATATATATATATATATATATATATATATATATATATATATATATATATATATATGAATACATACAGATATATATATATATATATATATATATATATATATATATATATATATATATATATATATATATATATATATATATATATATATATATAGATTCATAGATTCTTACTAAGCTAACTGCCCTTGCGAGCCATTTTAAGCTTAGCCAATTATCCGTTGTGAGACTCAAACCCTGCACCTTGTGTTTGTAAGGCAAACACCTTAACCATTAGGCCACCCTCCCAACATACATACACATATATAAACATTATATATCTATGAATATATGAATATATATATATATATATATATATATATATATATTTATATATATAGATATAGCTATAGATACACACAGACACACATATATATATTTATACAAATATGTGTATATGTACGAATACATATACATGATTTTATATATATATATATATGTGTGTGTGTGTGCGTGCACACCCCCTGCATTTGAATGAACATACCTTTATTTGAGAAATGCAGGGGTGTGATTTAATGTTGACAGTAGGGATGGTTGATAGGTGGATATGTCGATGGTAGCAGCTGGGAGTATTCTAAGAACTAAGCTAACACAAGAATGGAGAAAGGATATTTTGCCAATAGTGCTGACTGCAATCAGGGGTAGAATGAATAAGAAAGAGGGTGCTGGAGTTTATTTGGAGGAAACTAGTAAATGAACCAGTGTATTGGGAGCAAATATCTAGAGACAGAAAGCTGATGAAATAGGTAGAAGCCAAGAAGACATTTGAACTGCAGGCTAGAGACTGCCTTCCTATCAGGGATCAATATCAGAGTATAGGCAAAGAGAAAGGCATATGGAATCCTAAGTGAAAACCCTGCTCTGGTAGAGTTTTTAATTGAATCTAGAAGAGAAACTGCTGTTAAAAAGAGATAATTAGTATAGCATATAAAATATTGTACAACTATAGGAAACAATCAGAGGAGGTTAGAAAAGATTGGGAAGAAAGATTAGAGAATGCAATTCACTATGAAATAATGAGAGGGCCTATGTGTGGCTCCCAAATATGCAACAAAGTCTAGAATATTTAGGAATTTTGCTTAGAAGTGTTTGTATAGAATTGTTTTCCTCAGATGACAGATGTTAGAGGTGTGATGGAAAGAAAAAAAAATCCCTACAGAGTCTGTCAGAAAATTGGGTGACCAAATAGGTGTAAATAAGGAAATTATTGTTATTATTATTATTATTATTATTATTATTATTATTTTGAGCTGGGATACAGGCTCTGAACTGGAGCTACTAGAAAATGGAAATCAAAATCCAAACTGATTACATTTGAAGTACTGAATATTGTAACAGAAATAAAAGAACTGAACGTGGGATCTCTAGAAAGGTAGAGGAGCAAATTTCCTAGAAATACTGTGGGAACAATGCATGCAGAATGATATTTTGGAGGAGGAGAAGTGAGGTTTAAGGGAAGGTAGGAATTTCTTAATTTATGTAGTGGTGAATTGATGACAAATATACAAAATATATACAATGAGTAATATTTGCAACTAGGAAGATATTAATATGGTTGGTTTTATTTTATATAAATGTATGTTTTTCTATGTAAGTGATAATTCAGTAATGGTATTCAAATAAAAAAATGAATAACTAAAAAAAGAACTGCTTAATTGTATTATTGCTTATGAACTGCTTAAAAATGCTTAACTGGAAAATTGCTTTTGCTGTGGTTAAGAAGTGTTAGGAACTGCTTAATTTGAGAACTGCTACAGATAAGAAATGCTTTAGGGAACTGCTTAAGAACTACTTATGATCACAACTGCTTAAGGACTGTTTAGGATATGAACTGCTTGATTTGTTAACTCATTAAATTGAGAAGTGCATATTATTTGTTAAAGAGGAGAACTGCTTAAGAGCTTCTTATAAAGTTAGCTACATAAATGAAGAACTGCGTGATTACAGCTAATTAGGAACTGCTTAATATAAGATCTGCTTAAGAAGTTATCAACAGATTAAGTGGAGAACTGCTCTTGTACTTCTTAAGAACAGTTTAAGAAGAGAACAGCTTAAATTAATAATTACTTAAGCACAGCTTAACTGGAAAACTGCATGTGAAATTCTTAAGAAGTGCTTAGCAGCTGCCTAATTGGAGAACTGCTACAGATTTATTTATTTATTTAACATTTGTTGACTGGGAAAGTATGGCTATGACAAAGCCTATTTTCAGCAGAGGCCCAAGGAGAAATGCTCCAAACTCATGTCTTTGGAATGAATAATATTAGATAGATTAGACAGATTACACAGATAAATGCTTAAGAGGAGAACCGCTTAGAAAATTGCTTGAGAACTGCCCACGATACTGTTTAAGAACTGCTTAAGAGGAGAGTGTCATAAATGGTAACTTCTTAAAATGAGAACTGCTTAAGATTAGAACTGATTGCTAAGTGTATACATGTACAAGGGCTTATGAACTGCATATGAGGAGAGATGTTTAAGCATGGATTATTATAAGTGCTTATAAAAAGAGCTGCTGCCTAAGAAGTGCTTATATGGACAAATATTTAGGAACTGAATAGGAAGTGAGCTGCTTATGCACAGATTATGAGTGTCATAAATGGAAAACTGCATAATAACTGCTTAAAAAGAACTGCTTATGAATGGCTGAAATGGAGAACTGTTTGAGAACTACTTAAGAAATGCATAACTGGAGAACTGCTTACAAACTGCTTAAGAAATATATAACCGCTTACAAACTGCTTAACTGGAGAGCTGCTTATGATGTAGTTAAAGTATACTTAGGAATGCCCATTTGGAAAACTGCTACAGATATGAAATGCTTTAATGGAGCACTGTTTAGAGAATTGCTTGAGAATTGCTTATGATTGCAATTGCAGAAGAACTGCTTCAGAGGTAAACTGCTTAAATAAAGAACTAATTATGATCTTAAAGGAACACTATGGGAAACATTTAAAAAAATACATTTTTTTTAACTTTTGCTTAAGTTTGGCTCATTGCATACCTGTACGTACCAGATAGAAGTAGTCACTACTAATTTTATTCTGTTTGTAACCCTGAATACCCCCTGAGGGCAGACATCCTGATGAGAGTTTGTTTTCTTCTAAAGAAAAATCTTCCCCATGAAACACTGTGAGGGCACTGTTTTTGAGATTACAATGCCCATAAGTGTACTGTTACATGACTGTTCCATTCACTTAGAATGGAAGAATTGAGAAAAGTAGCTAATTTTGTGAGGCCAGGAATGGCCTTAGGTCAACTGATGCCCTAGGCAAAAGGAGTCCATGGCATCCCCCACCACACCACACCACCCAGTGCCCCCATCCTGGTCTACCTACACCAAATAAATACTGAAAAAACACCCCTGCTAGAGCGGCACCCTAGGCGGCACCCTAGTTGGCCTATGCCTAAGGCCAGCTATGGGCCTCAGTAAAAATTAATTTACTGTCATGCAGTGCCTCTTACAAAGGTGTTTCTTACTGATGTGTTGCACATTCTGTGAAAAAAGCTTCCAGAACTACCAGCTCATTGCTGAGATAACAGACATTTTTTAGACATTTTGACTTTGATCTGCTTCAGTTCTTTCTCATGTTACTCCTCCCAGAGTCCAACCCTCAGCTAGCAAGTGTGTCACATTTCCCACCCTGCTAGGTTCAGTTAACTATTCAGATTTGCATGATAATACACGTCAAACAGATTTGCATACAGTCTGCCTGGTGTTCCCAGTAAAAGTGTTCCTTCATATCCCTCCTTACTAATCTGAATAGCACTTTCACAGTAAACCATGTTACAAAATTGTTTTTGGCAATCCTTAATATAAAGGTGTCAAAATATTACTGAAACCATGTCTGTAACATACACAGATTACAATTCATTCAAATTTAGCTGTGTCTGCAAATGTATACCCTAATCATAAAGAATATCATATTTGCATTACATAGCATTGCAGTCTTCTGTCTTGTTACCTGTTAGGCATGCCACTGAAGTCTCCTTATATTAATAAGTACTACTGCTTTTGTATGCACTATACCTAACAGCTGTACAGATTTTCACCTCATATCTTTTGGTCTATTTTTCATAAAATTGCGCTTTTCTGGCAAATTAGTGGCAAATCATTAAAGACTAAAGTTACAAAATAATGACAGACATTTGAGTTGCACACTTCATACCCTCCAGGAAACTCATGCTAATGCAAAAAACGTTATTCTATCAACTTTCTAAGTTTGAAAGAGCAATATTTAAAAATATGTTTTATTCAACTCCAGGTCACTGTAATTAAAAATAAATATTATAGCCTCATATTTTTAATTACAGTAACCTAGAGTTGAATCAAACATATTTTTCTTTGTTTTCTAAGGGGCTTACTTTTATCCCCAAAAGTAAATCTGACATTTCTAAGGTGATTATTGACCTGAAGTTATTTTTGAGGAAAACAAATTTAAAAATGATGTATGGTCAGGAAGATGAACAGGTAAGAACTGAATTATTAAAAAGGAAGAGTATTTTAACCCCCCTTTACACCCCCAGCTTAAGAATTTAGAATTGCTTGTTTAGAGTGAACTTAGAAAAGGGGTGTTAAACAACAGGTTTTCCCCTAATCTCACTAAGGCAGAACAGGATTTACTGAGACAGATAAGGGGTAACAAATACCTGAGGGCTATGAAACCTGATAAAGGTGGGAGGACTGTGCTCATGAGTTCAATTATTTATGAAGCCAAAATTATGGAAATTCTGAATGACCCCAATAAATACATTAGAGTATCCAGCAATTAAATGAACATAGCTCAACAATGAATACATTTAACATTGGATGATTTGTTATTAGAAGGTTCAATAGATCTAAGTACTCACACTTTTTCATACAATGATAGGCCACAGGTACCATCCATATTTGCAATACCAAAGGTGCCCAAGAATATACTGAATCCACCTTTAAGGCCTATTGTTTCAGCTGAAGGCTCTATTACAGCACCTTTGGCTAGGTATTTGGACATAAAGTTGAAAGCAATCCCAAGGAACAATAGTAATGTTATGAAAGATTCCTGGGATTTCTTGAGACGTGTAAAAATGACTTGTATTATGAACATGTGTTATTTGCAACAATTGACATTGTGGATCTTTTTGGATGCATACACCACAATGTGGGGATGAGATGGTACGAAGAAGCAATTAGTGAGTTTTCAGGCCTGGGCTTTAATGAATTCTCTGTGTGCTTAAATTTGATGGAAATTGTTTTAAAGAACAATTTTGTATTCTTCAAATGGGTATTTTTCCAACAACTACTGGTGTAGCTATGGAAGCTAGGTGTGTTCCCATATATGCCAATACTGTGCAGATGGTTTGGGAATGTAAATTTATTCTGAATTTATCATTTAATGACTCATGGGTGCTTTACAAATGTTTCCTTGATGACATAGTTATTTTTTGGATGGACACTGAACACAGATTTTATGAATTTATGGATTATATTGCCAATGCCACTGTTTTTATTAAGTTACCAGTAAGGTTAGTCACTTGAAATTGGAATATTTGGATGTGGTTATTAACAAGAGCAATGGTTGTTATAAATCTGAGGTGTTTAGGAAGGACACTTACTCAAATTCCTTCCTTCATTTTCACAGTGCCCACCCATTAACACAAAAAAAGATTATTGTAAAGGGTCAGTTTGTCAGGATCAGTAGGATGACCTCTGATGAAGTTGATTTTGAAGTGCAATGTCATTTATTAATGAACATGTTTAAAGATAGGGGCTATCCAGTCCACCTGATAGATGAGATATATAATGAGGTGAAACAGGGACGTACTAACAAGTTTACCCCAATTATAGGTAAGGAGTTTACCACAGGAGCTGAGAATTTAGACAAAACTAGTTTGCCCAGCAATTTTGAACAAGCCTTTGTAAGTGAATTCACTGGGGATGCCTATGTTGTTAAAATATTCTGGAAAAGAAATGGAGCAGGTTCTTTAGTCTAACAGATCTTAGTGGATTGATTAGTGTCCCATTTAAATGTACTTTTAGGAAGGGACAGAATTTAAAGGAAATGATGGAACACAAAACTCACATTGTTTCAAACCTGGGCAAAGTGGGAACATTTAAATCTGCTAGATGTTCCCAATGTCCTTATATTAAGAATGATGGTAAAGTAGATCTGGAAGCTAGGAACAGATTGATTCATGGTAAATCATACACTACATATGACTCCAAAGGGTTGGTATATTTGGCAAATTGTATCCGCTGTACAGTGTTTTATGTTGGAAAGACCAAAAGGAAGTGAAAACAGAGAATATATGAACATGTTAATGATATGAAATTAAGAATAGGAATGCCTTATACCGACACAGTTTAGAATGTCCAAGGACAACATTTTTATCTTTTGTCTTGGAAGAGGTCCCTGTGGAAGTCAGGGGGGGTATTTATGGAAGGCTCGTATTGAGTATAGGGAGTTGTACTGGCAGCTCTTCCTAGAGTCAAACAAACCCCCAGGCTTGAATGAAAATGTTTCTTTAGCCCCAGTACTTAAAATGAGGTCAGCAATATTGTAGAGTTTTGCAACTCAATGCTTATTAATGTTGTATGATATTATTTCAAAATATCACAGTATTTTACAACTGTATTTTATGCTTACTATTTTATGATTACTACTTTACATATAACTTTTATATTTATATTTAGCATTATTTCCTTTCCAATGGATTTTCTGTGTTTCTAAGTTGATGTATGCAATTACTGACTTTACCCACAAGATGGTGGTATTTGGTGGTATTATTACTGAACCATCTGGTAGATGTAATTAATTCTATTCCTTTTATTTATTTTTTTAATGATTTTTAAATAAATCTGATTTTAGATTGTTTAACATGTTTTTAACAATACTGAAACAATATTCATTTTATGGTTTTATGGCTACTCAGCTATTAAATAAGGTGGTTTACTTAGTGGGATGATTAGAGTGTGAAATAACTGTATAGTTGAATTTTAATATTTAATTAGTGCCGCGGTGGTGCAGCGGTAGCGTTGTTGCCTCACTGCAAGAGGTTCTCCTGTTCGATTCTTGGCTGGAGTGCAGGGAGTGCCTTCTGTGTGGAGTCTGCATGTCCTCCCCGTGGTTGGCTGGGCGTTCGAAAGACATACGTAAATGGGCATGCCTTCGTTGAAGGTTGAACGTCGAGCTGGCACCTCAGCGTTCATTAAAATCTACTGCCAATCATTAGCGGACCAGTGTTCCACTGTGGCGACACCTAACTGGAAAAAGCCAAAAGACAAACAACAACAATTAGTGCTGTTTGGCTATTGGACATCTTAAATTGAAGTGACTATAAAAGTAGTCATTACTCACATGAATAGGTTTGCATCTGATGAAGGTTTTTATGAATATGCAAAGATTTGGGAGAGTTTATGTGTTTTTCCTGCCTGTGTGTTTTTTGTGTATACAATCAACCCTCCTGCTTTGGATCGGTTTGGCTTGATGCTTCTGTTTACTGGTAACATTTAAATAAAACTACCTCTCTAAAGCCTTCAGTTTTAATAAACAGGAAACAGATGTAAAACCATTAAGCCCTGGCCAGCTGCCAGCATATAATTTCAATTGCCAATACAATTAATGTTTTTCTAAAAGTAGCTGCCAGGGACCACGACCCAAATATATTACAACCCTCTCTATAACCACAAACTTAACTGTATGCCCAGGAAAGGAGCTAATGTTTCTAGTTAAAACATTGCTTTTTTGTGCATAATATCATTGTTATATTCCCATATATAATCTTTAAAACAGCGTTGAGTTTTGCCTATATAATAGGCTGAACAACAGTCACATAAAGCAGCATAAACAATACCCTTGGTAAGGCAGTTACATGCTTCTTTCATCTTAAACTTAAAATCATTAATAATAAATTGCTTCCACACTTAGACATCTTAAAATTTGTAAGATAATTTTTCCTGCTATAAGTACCAAAATGCTCAACCACGTACTTAAAATTCTGTCCTTTCCTGAAAGTAATGAGAGATTTACCATTCACTTTACCAGAAATCTGGCTATCATCCTTCAATATAGCCCAATTTCTATAAAGAATATTTCTAATCAGGTTACTGTTCATGTTGTACTGAGTAATCAACGAACTGACCAAAACTGCATCAGTCCTGCAAACATCGTTGGAAGGGCCAGTACAGGAATTAATGTTATTATACAAAATTATGCCTGGTCCACCAACTCCACAGTAGTATCAGGAATATTGGCAGGTTTCTGAGGGTGGGCATGCTGTAAAATAGGTTTAAAATGGCCACAATCTCTTTTGTTGATCACCTCATATATCAGTGAATCAACAAATGTAACAGAATATTCTCCTGCCAAAAACATACATTGAATGTGCTCACATTCATCCATGAAAAATTCAGGCTCAGAAACCATGTGTTCAACTCTTAACAAACTGTCCCATAACAACAGCATGCTTTTGGTGATGAGGGTGGGATCTGGTATAATGCAGGTACATGTTTGAAAAGGTTGATTTCCTATACATTTTGCTTTCAAATTTTTTGTTGGTATAGTTCTTATAACCCCAAATGTCCAGAAAAGCAATATTGTTATTGTCCACCACATAAGAAAATTTATCATTGTTCACCACATAAGAAAATTTAAGGAATTCAGTGGTCTGATAAATATAGATGAGTAAATTCCTGAAGTAAATTGCTGTAATTATCCCAAACAATACAAATAGCATCCAGGAAAGACAGAGTTTACAGGACTTCATAAAATCAGATGCAAACAAGTGGGTGTATTCCCACTTGGTCATGACAACATTTGCAAACAACCCACCACAACTGAAACCCATAGCCACACCTGAATGTTGAAGAAAAAATCCTTTGTCAAAAATCAAAAAAGTTGTTTTTAACACAATTTCTAGAAGTGTTACAAAAATGTTTATTCTTTCTTGTGTTAACCTTTTATCAAATAAATATTCTGAACACCACTGAATCCCCAGGTCATGAGGAATAAGCGTATAAAGGTCTTTTACATCAATAGTGACAAAGATGGAACTGTCACTGTACTCTAGTTGGTTAATTTTTTTCTAAAAAGTGCCAAGAATCTTTACAGATATGTTCCTCACTCAGAAGAAGATGTTTCAGTTTCTCATCAAGAGATTTAGTATGTGGGTATTTGATATAGCCCCTTGTGTCAATAGTTGGTCTCATCGGTGGTGAAATGATGCTCTTACGAATTTTTGAAGTCCAAAAATAGTTGGTATTCAAGGCAAAGCTACATTCAAATAGTTAAATTCATGCAAATCAATTTGTCCATCAATGTACAGATCATTTAACGTTTTTCTCACTCTTTTATATGCAGTATTAAGTTCATTCAGTGAGACTTGAACATTAGCATCGCCTAAAAGCATCTCATGCATTTGATTAAAATACTGTAGGTTCTCCATCACCACCAACCCACTGCCTTTGTTTAGTTTCATAAATCTTACATTTTGTGAGATTAATTTGTGAAGCAACTGAATTTCAGTAGATGCTAAATTATTATTGCTTCCAAAATGTCTCTTACTGGTGGAAGGAGCACTACAAAAATCAAGCTCACACATCTTTTCAAAGAAAGAAATTGTAGAATATACAGGAGGATTAAATGTGCTGGAAATTCTGAGGGGCTCAATAGTGGTCATACTGTTAGGAAAAATGACATTAAAGTTGAGTTTTCTGGTAAAGATTCTGAAGTCCATCAAAAGACATGGTAAACTAGCATGTTTACTAGGCACAAAGGTCATCTCACACTTGAAAGGGTTAGCACTTAGCACAGTCAGTGGTTATGACACAACAAGAAGAATTATACACTGTAAAGTCACCTTTAGAGTTTTTAATGATCTTACAAGACGTACCATGGCTAGATTCAGTAGAAACAGGATTTTTACTTACTTCTGGTTGTTGTTCTGATGTCTGTTCATGTGTCAGTGTGATTGGGCCCTCTGCAGTGGGTGTACCTGCTTCTGATAACATGATTGAAGTGCATTCTGCCTGGCCCTCAGGCGTTCCAATTGACGGGGGAGTGTAACATGTAAAGGGTCATCCTGGTCAGAATCATAAGAGGTGGCATTATTGGCAAGGCCAAATGGTTCAGTTTCACACAAATGATCATCTTGAAGTCAGTTGTCATAATTTGCACCATATAAAGATGGACTGGGGTCACCCCAAGACTGGGAAACCGGTGGTGCAGGATAAGCTGTGTGGTTCTGGTAAGCTTGCAAATCCCTTTCAAGTTTTCTAATTTTCCTGTTTTTAATAACAGAAAACTGCTGATTTATACTCTTGAAAATTCTACTATAATCATATCTGTACAGGTCGAATGATAGATCATGCATAATCAAATCATCAAGCTTGTTAATATCAGAATTTAACTCTTCCATAAATTTGTTGTTGTGACAAATTAATAGTTGCATATATTCATACCCTTACTGATCAAAAAGTCTCAATAAATTTTGCTGCAAGGGGAATATTTTACTAAGTCCGTAGGGTAATGCCACATGTGTAAACCCTTCAGGACTTGGTTCTCTTTAATGCATTCATTTTAAAAAGGCATTTTCAAGCTTTACATTTTAAATGTCAGCAACTTGTGGTCAAATTCACTTAGCCTATGAACAATGGTAGTATTATTTTGTGGTTGAAAACCTAAGAAAAGAAAATCACCTTGGAACCAATACTTTAAAAGAGGAAATTTGATCAAAGTGTTATTCCTTACATTACTGTTGTCAGTGATAGATGTTTCAGCCATAAAACCTCTCAGGTTTGAATTGGAAGAAGCAGTAGGCAGCCTAGAAAGAGACTCGGCAACTGGAACATGCTCTCACTCCTCCAAAAGAGGGGAAATTGTGGAAGAAAGATGTTCAAAATGTTGAGAAAGCTGTTGGACAAGCAGAGTTAAATCCCCAACTGAGCTTTGCAAGGCTGAAATGTCCAGTTTAGAAACAAGGTTTGAGACTCTGTCAGTCCTCCTGCAGCCACAGTGGCAAACAAACAAACTCTTGAAACCAAAAAGCAAAAAAAAAAATAAAAATAAGAAACCCGCAGGCCACAGAGATTTCAACAGGTACAACAGCCAGTAAAGGTGCAGTAAAATTCAAAACTGTACAAAATGATAAAACAATCCCATGATGCCTAGAACTCGGCAGCCAGGTGATCATGTTATTTCTATCATGTGCTTTTATTTTTATCATGTGTTTTTTTTTTACCATGTGACCTTTTACCTACTACTATGTAAATGGAGTTCAAACAATGTGCTTTTATCTGAAAACATTTCTATGAATAAACAAAAGTGCTAATCCACCGTTTTTGTACTGTTTTGCATTTTACTGCACCTTTACTGGCTATTATACTTGTTGGCATCTCTGTGACCTGCAGGTTTCTTATTTTTATTGAATTTTTCTTTTTGGTTTCAGGAATCTAAAGGTGTTTCACAAGGCAGATTTACTCTATGAAGCATCTGCTTTACAGAGTAAGATTATAAAAATCTCTCTCTGTGAGATGGGATTTAATTTTGATTCTAAAAGTAATAACAACGGAGGTACAATAGAGATTTCATTTTCCTCTCCATAATTTAATTCTATGAATGCAAACAAATTCATAATGGGTTCATGACCAAATTGTGACTTCCTTGCTATGACTTTCAGTATTGGCTAGTCTACCAAAGACTACAGTTGCTTTAAGGTATGCTGAATGTCACCCAAATGCTCCTTGTATAGCGTAGGGCATAAAGGTGATGTTCAGGTGTACCATCTACAGAAATTCTTTGCCGCCAGTCTGAACATCTGTTTTTACTGTTTGTCAGTTTGCCTACATCCGTTTTTCACCAGCTGCATGCACTTTCATGCTACAGGTAATGTCTACACCTGTTTGCTGAATCCTAGCAAGTTGCAGATTAGTGTCCTGTTGGTGTTTTTGTTTTTCTTGCCTTTTTTGTGCTATTTAGGGTTAATGTCATCCAGGAAGGGTAAATGTTAGTTTGGAAGAGAAATTCCCCATAAAGACCTCCATGATAAGTATAATTTTTTTGCCTTGGAGCTTCTCATGACTATATGTGTAGATTGATTTGTCAGGTGTTTGCCCTGGAAACCCTTCACAGTAGGCTTTCTTCCCTTTCTTTGTATCTCCAAACACCTGCACCAACTGGAAGGGTCACAGAAATACCTCACAAAGAGAATCCATGGCCTCCAGCAACTGTCCTATGCAGACAGGCTCAAATCACTATCACTCTACTTGGTATCATACAGATTGCTCAGAGGTGATCTGTGTCTCAACTACAAGGCAATATTGGACCCTGCACTACTAGAGATGTGCCATATCCATAAGTTTAATTTCTCATGCATTACCCACTTGAAAGGCCTAAATCTAATATGTGATATCAACAAAACCTGATGGAGAGACAGGTTTGTCTCCTAGAGGCTGCCCCGTCTTTGGAATAAACTTCCCATACATGTCAAACAGAGCCCCTTACTGACCCTGTTCAAGTGCAATCTTGATGAATGGATGGGAAACTACAAATTTGTCTAGGGGTTCCACCTGTTTCCCTCATTGACAGGGGTGACAGGTGCTGACTGAGGTTTCTTTTTTGGGGATACATTTTTGGCTAGGCTTGTAAGGGCCCCAGGGCCATTAGCCTAGTAACCTCCTATGATCCTATTGAGAACCAGCATCTTAAGCTTCTCATTAATGATACAATGGAGGGAATCTCCCACCCTGAGGGAAGAAGAAGGTGAAGAATGTACAACTGGAATCTTCCGCTGTCCAGACTCTGCCTAATGTTTCTCCTGAGGTTGTTATGAACCCAGAGGCTTGCCTGACTGTGTTGTCAGATTTCTCTAACAGTACTGGGTTGGAGGCTGGTGAGGATCTGGATGGCAGCATGTCTGGAAAGGCTTCGCAGGCATCCATTTCAGATGTTCAGGGGGAACCATGATTGATTTTTTTCCTAGGGGCCTAGGGGAGTTCCTCAGATTTTAGGTGGGGAAGAAATTCCTACTATGGTTCTCCTGGGCCTGAGCCTTCTCAGTTTTATAGGGAGGACATTCCCTTAAAAATGAAACAAAAAACTAAACATGTTTTTTCTGCTCCTAGGGATCCACAAAGTGACTGGCAGGCCTTTACTCAGGGGCTATTTACTGATTTAATGTCATTAAAGCCTCCTTAGGCATTTTGGTTCCTACTCCGTCTCCGTGGTCCTCTATTCCCTTCAAATGGCTTAGAGAAAAGGATTTTTCTAAAGAAGAGTTGGATTTTGATGACAAATCCTAACTTATTCTACTCAGATTCCTTCTCCTTTGGACTATGGGTCAGAGGAGGAGGAATCTATTTGTCCTGGTGTTCCTTTTGAGGAAATTTCGTTAGTGGGGATAATCTGTAGGATGATGGAATTTTTTAAGTCGGATTTTGTTCAGGTGTCTGACATCCATAAGAGGTACAATGAGTTGTTGAGTTGGAATCTCTTTAACCTGTGGCTATTCCTCCTGTTTTGACTATTTTGTTGGATGCTTTTCCCAATGCCTCTCATACCCATGATTCTATGCCCTCTGCTCCCAAGAAGCCTGATAAGTTTTATGGAGTATGTGAGGATTATTATTTTTTGTATAAATGTCCTGTTGCTGACCCCTTTATGGTGTCTGTAGCCTCTGATGAGCATCTTCACCCAAGTTATTGCCTTCTTACAAAGATAACAGAACCATGGAAAGGCTGGGTAAAGAGGTTTACACATCTTCTACCCTAACTTTTAGGGCTACTAATTATTAAACCTATATGTCTAGGTATGTGTTGGCTCTTCTTTCTCAGGCCTATCAACTTCTTTCTGATTTTCCAGACTCTGATGGTAAAACTTCTGGTAAAACTTCTGTTCTTTCCTTACTAGGGGCTTTCTTTTAAGTAGCTCATCATTCTATCAAATGTAGTTAAGATGCGGTGGATGCCTCTTCTAGAGCTGCTGTTTTTGGTTCAGTGATGAGGAGGTATTCTTGGCTTAGGCTTCAACCTCTACCTGATGATATTTAGGATAAGTTGAAGGATGCTCCTCTGGATACTAAACTTTTGTTTGGGGAAGCTGCTGCTGGTTTGCTTAAGTTCCTTCAGGATAAGGGTAAAGCCATATAGGAGTTTATACATGTGTTTGTTTATCCTGTGCCTAAATTTCTGAGAAAATATTGCACTAAGCCAGCCTTTGTTCATAGGCAATCCTGTCCTTCGACTAAAGGTAAAATGAGTGGCAAATGGGCTCCTCCCACTAAGGCTACTCAGTTTTCAGGGATTCTGAAGCCTTCCTTTCCTGACAAACCAGGTGCTGTATGACTATCTGTCTCTTTTCATCCACATTCCTCTTTCTCTTCTTTCTCTTTCTCTTCCTATTTGGCTTCAGATCACTCAGGATTCTTGGGTTCTGTCTATCATTCTTCAGGAGTACTTCATAATCTGGAAATCCCACCCTTCTTTTATGGGCATTCCTGAGCATCCCCAGGAACACCTGCCCTTTTTTCCAGAGGTTCTTCAAGATCTGTTGGCTCAGGGTACTATTCAAGAGGTGCCTGTGTCTCACAGGGGGAAAGGGTTCTACCCCAGACTGTTCCTAGTGCCCAGAAAAGATGGCACTTGGAGACCTATTCTATACCTCTCTCATCTAAACATTTTTCTGAAAGTGCCTTCCTTTCAGATGTTGTCTCTTTAGACTCTGCTTCCTCTCTTGCGCCCTCAGGCCTTTATGGTGTCTCTGCATCTCAAGGATGCTTATCTCCATATTCTGATCCATCCTCTTTTCAGAAAGATTTTGCATTTCTCTGTTGCTTCTTGGCATTTTCAGTTCTACTTTGCCCTTTGGACTTTCTACTGCCACAGGGGTGTTCACCAAATGCCTTGCTCCTGTGATTGTATTTTGCATGCTTCAAGGGATCCAATTTTTCCTTACTTAGATGACCTGCTGATTTAGGCATCCTCTCCAGAGATCCTTTTGCAAAATCTTCATTTTGCTGTTTCCCTTCTTCAGAGCCTGGTTTTCACAATAAATTTCAAAAAGTCTTCTCTGACTACTTCTCAGGATCATTTTTTGGGGTTTCAGGATTCAGACAGTGCCAGTGCTTGCATCTCTGCCTCCTCCAAAGGCCTTAACTCTCATTTCTTTCTATCACACTCTTCTTCTTCTGGCTTCCATTACCGCCAGGGAATTTTTGAGAGCTCTGAGTTTCATAGCATTCACTTTTCCAATGTTCCCTCTGGCCAAACTTCATATGGGAAAGTTTAATCAGTTTTGGAAGTCAGTATGGCTTCAATATGCACATCCTCTAGACTTTGTAGTTCCTCTTCCTCCTTGTCTCAGACAGGGGCTTCACTGGTGGATTCAGCAGTTGTCTCTGAATCCAGGTATCCCTTTTCATCTCCCTCTTCCCTCTCAGGAATTGTTCACAGACACTTCAGACATGGGATGGAGGGGTGACATATGGCTCCCTAAAAGTACAGGGGTGTGTGGTTGCCTTGTCAGCAGAAGGAGCACATCAGTTTCAAAGAGATGAGAGCTCTTCTGCTGGCTCTTCAGGCCTTTCATCCTTTTTTTTATCTCCAGGGCCTCTCAATGTGTTCACAGACAATACCACAGTGATGTGTTATATCAACAAACAGGGAGGACTGCAATTTTATCTTCTTTGCCAGTTGGCAGTTCTGTTATGGCATCTTGCTGTTGGGTATCTATTGACTCTTCAGGTGGTTTACATACCTTCCAGTCAGAACATTGTGGCAGACACTCTGAGCAGGTCCTTAACTCAGTCCCATGAATGTATGCTTCACAGGGATGTGTTTCTGGACATTATCTACCAGTGGGGTACTCCTCAAGTGGATCTTTTTGTATCCCATATGAACAGATAACTTCTTCTGTTTTGTGCCAGAGTTCCATGTCCTGTGGTGTGGAAGGTGGATGCCCTCTCATTTTCTTGGAAGAGGATTTTCCTTTATGCATTCCCTCCCCTTCCTCTTATTCCAAAAGTCCTGTTCAGGATTCAAAAGGATGCTCCCAAAATCTTGTTGGTGACTTCCTTTTGGATGCAATAGCACTGGTTCCCTCTACTTCTGCTACTTCTGCATGTAGCAAGGTGCAATCATCACATGTTACCTCACAGGGTGGATCTACTCACACAAGACAAGGGACCTCTCATCCATCCCCACCTGTCCATGCATCAATTGACACTGTTGGAGATAGGATTCTGATTCCTCATATACACCTTTTTTATGAGGACATGCTGCAAGTCTTTCAGTAGGCCAGGAAACCTACTACTAGGAAATCCTACTTGTCCAATGGAAGAGGTTTTCTATTTGGTGTCTCTCTTGTAACCTGGACCCACTTTCTGTGGATGTTCCTTTGGTTCTGTCTTGTGTGAGTTGCTCAATGCTGGTGTCACCCATTTTTCTTTTAAGGATCACTTATCACCTAGCTCTGCTTGTCTACTTTCTTTGCCTCCATTAGCCTCTAGATTTGAGGTTAAATAATTTCTTAAAGGCCTCCTTAATATTAGACCTCCCAGGAAGCATGTTCCTCCTCCCTGGGATGTTAATTTTGTTTTGGAGAAGTTGACTCAGGCTCCTTTTGAGCCTGCTGTTTCAGCTCCTTTGCAACATTGTTCTTTGTAGACTGTTCCCTTGTTAGCTCTTACTTCTGCCAGATATATGTCTGAGTTGCAAGCCCTTATGGCTTGTCCTCCTTTTTTGATCTTTCATGAGGGCAGGGTGTCCTTGCAAACTAATCCTTATTTTATGCCTAAGGTGGTTAATAAGCTATTATACCCTCTCCAATCTGACAGTGAGTGGTTGCTGCATACTTTGGAAGTGCATAGGCAACTCAGGGTTTATTTGGATAAGAGAAAGGCTATTATAAAATCTGATCAGTTGTTTGTTTCTTTTCATCCTAGATCTTTGGGACTAGCTGTATCCAAGCAAACAGTTTCTTCTTGGATTTCTAAGGCTATTTCCTTTTGTTACACTTTTCATGGCAAGAGCCTTCCTTCTTCAGTTAGGGCTCATTCTGCTAGAGCTGTGGCTACTTCTGATGCTTTTTTTCAAAGGCTTAGATACTAATTCTATTCTTGAAGAAGCTACCTGGACTTCTGTACATATTTTTATGAAGCACTAAAAGTTGGATGGTATCTCTAGAGTTAGGTCTGTTTTTGCTAGTGCCATTCTTCATGGCTTTTTAGGGGACTCTTCTGCTCCTACCTTCTCTCAAGTTTCCTCTTGAGCTTTGGCACTCTCCCATCTGTTAAGAATAATGCAGCAGTGAATGTACGGACATAGTACAGTTCTGTAAAATCTTACCATAATGTAGATGTCCTTGCCTTCACTGCTGCAGTATTCACTCCCTCCCTCCCTTCCTCCATCCCCTAATCTTTTTCCTTCCTGAATGTATAGGTTACCTCTTGGGTTCCTTGAAATGCTGTTCCTACTGGGGCAATCATTTCTGTACATGGTACACCTGAACGTCACCTTTATGCCCTATGCTATGCAAGGAATGCTTGGGTGATGTTCAGCATACCTTAAAGCAACTGTAGGCTTTGGTAGACTAGTCAGACACTGGGCTTCTACAACAGGGAGTCCCATATGTTAAGAATACTGCAGCAGTGAAGGCAAGGACGTCTACTGTTATGGTAAGAGTTTACACAACTGTACTATTTAAAGTAACCTGACTCTTTGTAGACCTAAACTAAGGCTCAGAGTCTAGAACTTAAAATGTTAAAACATTGAAACATTGAAACCTGCTTTGTATAGAACTGCTTAAATGGAAAAAATGCTTAAGAATTGCTTATCTGGAAAACTGCTTATAATGTGGTTAAGGAGTGCTTACAAATTGCCCATTTGGAGATCTGCTACATATAAGACATGCTTTAGAAGAGAACTGCTTATGAAATGCTTGAGAACTGCTTATCATTACAATTGCAAAAGAACTGCTTAAGAGAAGAACCACTTAAAATGGAGAAATAATTAAGAATGTCTTAAATGGAGAACTGCTTATGATTATAACAGCTTAAATGGAGACCCGTTATGAGCTACTTAGGTGGAGAACTGTTTTTCATTTGCTTACCAGGAGACCTGATTAAGACCTGCATATCCGGATAACAACTTAGAAGGAAAACTGCTTATGATTATAGCTGCTTAAAAACTGGTTAAAGTGAGAATTGTTTATGAAACACTTAAATGGAGCACAGCTTATGAACTGTCTGAGAACTATTTAAGAACTGCTTTACTTGAAAACTGCTTATGAACTACTTAAGAACTGCTTGGGAACTACTTAAGTGAAAAAGTGCTTAAACTGAGAACTGCTATAGAACTGCTTAAGATGAAAACTGCTTAAGAAGTGTTGGAGAACTGTTCAACTGCTTATGTGTGGAATTGCTTATGAACTGTTTAAATGCTGTTGAAGATGAGAAAACTGCTTAAATATAGAACTGCTTGAGAACTGATTGAAACTGTTTAAGAACTGCTTAACTTGGAAATACTTATGGTTAATGAGTGCTGCCTACCTGGAGAATGAGAGGTCCAAATGGAGAGATGATAAAACCAGCAAAAGAAGAGAAGTATTGCTGGAATTTAATTCATCCTCAAGTCTTGGTGAGTACCTTCATGAGATGGACCCTGTTTTTCACAAAATCTCACCAAGATTACATTGATATATATACTGTATTTTATATAGCATATATCATGGAATGAAGTGGGTTAAAGAATAAAAAAGATAGCTGGATGCACAAGTCCCAGGATAAAAAAGTGCCCAATCTTGGTGGGAGCACTGGTACCAGGACTGGAAAAAATGACAGTGTAGAATCCTCAAGACATGGAAATATTCCTACAATGGGGCTAGGCCAGGCCCCAGGGGGAGGATGCCCCCTGTTGTAGAAGGAAGTAGCAGTCAACAAAAATCATAAAAATATATAGGTAAAAAAGAGCCATACAGATGATAGAGCGAGAAAGAAATTATGTATTGCTACTATTATGCAAAAAGCCCAGAATTTCCAGACAAAAGATATATGAAAAGATTAAGAGAGAAATTAGAGGAAAAAAATACTTCTACAAGAAAAAACTGTCAGGAGCTGCAAATAAAAAATCGTGTTCATTAATATTACAGATCCATGAAAAACACTATATAGACCAACAAACATTGTGCTATTTGGAAAAAAGCAACTGAGGAAGTGTGACATTTTAAAGAACAAACTTTAGAGATGTTTGAAGGGTATAAAAAGAAATATAGACATGGGAAAGAAAGAAAGATCTGATATGGTGCAATATTTATGCAAAAGATAAAGACAAATTAATCAACGCAAAACAAGCAGCCGCAAAGATATTTGAAGAGAAATATAGGCAAAGGCATCCAGATATGGACAATTTCACAATAAAAAAGGTAAGATCACAAAGAGAGAATGTAGAACAGAAGATTAGTCAAGTAGAAGTTAAAAAAATAGAATGTGAAGTTATGGAATATTTGCAAAGTGAAGGATTCAGTGTAAAAAGTCTAACACAGGTCATATTACAATATGATGGAACAACTAGTCCCCAAAGTATGTAGAAATAAGATGAACAGGAGACATCTGAAGATGAAATATGGCCATGGGAAAGAAAAACAAATGTAATATTGTGCAATATTATGCAAAGGAGAAAGCAAAACTAACCAATGCAAAAAGAACAGCACCAAAGATACTTGAAGAGAAATACAGGCAAAAACATCTAGATATGGAATTTCTTTCAATACAAAAAATAAGAAAACAAAGAAGAAAAGTAGAAAAGAGGATTAGTAATGGAAAAGTTAAAGAAATAGAAACTGAGGTTATGGATTACCTGCAATGTGAAGGATTTAGTGTAGGAAATTTAACTCAGATAACAATGCAACAGGATAGAGCAATGGGCACCCAAATTAAGGAGAAACTAGTGAAACAGGAACCATGTAATCAGTTCACATATGAAAATACTTTGGAGTCTCCCATAGGAAACTAGTGCAGAGGTTCAGTTAGAGCTATACAGCAAGGGAAAGAACAGGAAACTGTGGCAGCTCTTTCACAGTCAATATCACGGCATGATAGACCAGTGAGTTCCCATATGAAACAGCAACAGATGACACAGGGTGAAATTGAGGGGAATGTGGCACAGGAAGAAGCTCTGGAACTTTCTATAGAATGCCCACAGGAAATGGTGAACAAAGAATATGCCCTCAGTTTAGAAGAAAATTATCTAAGAGAACAGTCGCTTGATTTAATAGAGATAGATAGACATATTAAGATCAAGGAAAGAAACAGAGAAGGTCAATAAAAGCCAAAAAGTTAGAAGTTTGATAAAACAAATGAACACAGTAGTTAGGACTGTCCATAGAGATTTATGCGATATAACAGAAGAAAATAGGATGCATTACTATGCATCCAAATTAATGCGGTGGTGGTGCTGCGGTAGCATTGTTGTCTCACAGTAAGATGTTGTCCCGTTTGATTCTCAGCTAGAGCATCTTCTGTGTGGAGACATGCGTGAATGGGCATACCTTCATTGAAGGTTGTGTGTCAGGGCCGGCAACATGGCACGTAAAAATCTACTGCCAATCATTAGCAGACCGGAGTTCCGCTGTGGCGACCCCTAACCGGGAAAAGCTGAAAGACACAACAACAACTGTGCATTCAAATTAATAACAGACAAAGTCCTACCACACGAACACAGGGTAGAAAGGGAAAGGACAGTGTGAAATTGAATGCCATCATGGAAATATTGAATAGAGAAAACAATAAAGCAATTAAGATGAGAAGTATAACTGTTTAGAAAAGTACAGAAGAGGGAACAGATCAACAAAAATACTCAGAAAGATAGACATGATAAAAGCAATGCACAATATTATAATGGATCAGGATTTATCATGCATTATCACAAATAATAAATTAAAAATTTCAGCACAGGAAGAAAAACTTAGAAGATACATAGATAAATGTAAAGGAAACGTACATAATAAGCAATTTATTGGTGACCCAAAAAAGTTTTATACAGAATTAGGAAACAAAGTAAATGGAATTGAAAGACCACCAAGAAAAGAAGAAATAGATACATTTTGGAGAAATATTTATGAAGATCCTGTGGAACATATTAAAGATGCTAAATGGATAGAAGAAGTAAAAGAAAGAATAAGAAGTTCAAATGCACAGGATATGAGATGCAATGAAGTAACAGCCAGAGAGATTGAAACAAAGTTAAGAAAAGCCTCTAACTGGAAAACCCCAGGCCCAGATGCACTACCTAACTTCTGGCTAAAAGTATTAACATTTTGCACTATTTATATGCGCACCCCAAACAGACACCAGCCTGGCTAACAACAGAAAAAAAAACAATACTCTTATTTAAGAGTGAACCTGCAAGTTATCCTAAAAACTATAGACCAATAACTTGCCACCCGATGATGTATAAACTATATACACTGGAACTGATGCCGCAGAGTTTATAGTCATTTAGAAGAAAACTCAATTATGACAATAGAACAAAAAGGTAATAAAAGAAAGTCATATGGAACAAAGGATAATTTGTCGTTAAATAAAGTCAAAAGTCATAGTGGAGAACTGTAAAAAGAGGAAGAATCTAAGTATGGCATGGATAGACTACAAAAACGCATTTGACAGTATCCTACATTCATGGATAAAAGAGTGCTTAAAAAATGTATAAGATATACCCTACACTGATAAACTACATCACAGCGACCATGAAACAGTGTCAAACCACTTTGCAGCTAAGCCATGATAAAAGACAAATTATTATTCCAGGGATAAAAATCCAAATGGGGATATTCCAGGGTTGTTCTCTGTCACTGCTGCTCTTTTGCCTTGCCCTTAACCCATTAAGATGTCTGCTTAACAGATCATGCCATCGCTATAATTTGGCTCCCAGAAAGCAAAAAAGTGTAAAGACTTCTCATCTTCTGTTTGTTGATGATTTAAAACTGTATAGCTCATTAAATGAGGAACTGAAAGCGCAACTGCAAGTAGTCAAAACTTTTTCAGATGATATAAGAATGTTATTTGGTCTTGCTAAATGTGCAAAAGCAACCTTTAAAGCAGGAAGGCTGCAACACCAAGAAAACATCAGTTTGGGACAAGAATGTGATATAAAAGAACTTGAGCAAGAGGGAGTGTATAAATATATGGGAATTAATGAAGGATCAACAATAAAACATGAACAAATGCAAATAAAACTCAGTAAGGAATATTTTAGAATACTTAAATTAATCCCGAAAATAGCGTTAACATCTAGGAACAAAGTTCAAGCTATAACCTGTTTGCTCTTACTGTCTTAACTTATAGTTTTGGAGTGATTGACTGGCCCTAAAATGTGTTGGCTAGATTAGACAGGAAATCAAGAAGTACGTTATAACTTATAACAAACTTATACCAAATTTAACACTTATAACAAAATTGCTAGATTTGCTGCCTGTATTCCCTACCACTCCCACCACTGTTTGGCTCTAAGATACCTGCAGTGGCCTGAATTCCAGCAGCAACTACTTCTTCCTCAGCTCCACCTCACTCACTCTGTCCAGCCCTCTTGACCCTCATCTATCCCTACACCCCAAAATGTACTCTCCACAGTACGTATCAACAACGTTTAGAAATCCACAAGCCGAACAAAAACATAGGTAAACTTCTTTATAATTATTCAGTCGCTAATGCTCGGAATAAACTTCCCCTTTCCTTAAGAACAATCACTAACACTTTAGCTTCAAAAAAACTCTCAAAGACAATCTGATTAAATCTTGGTCTTGTCTTTGTCCTTCTCCTACCTAACCTACTTCTTCTGTTCCCCCTCACTTCTTCCTTGGGATCTCCCTATATTTTGATTTTCTACTACTTACTTATGGTCTTGGTTTATTATTATTATTATTATTATTTTTTGGTCTGCTTTGAATATTACCACATACCAGGGAATACATTTATGTTCTTATCCCTTTTGAATATTTTTCTGTCTCTCAGCCTTGGTACTTACCGATGTTAACTTCTATTATTTGATTGTATATAATTTGTAATTCCTTACTTTTTTGTTATTGCACTGTGTTTTGTATTCTACTTTGAATTTCATTATTGGATTATTATATGCTGGAGCTTTTCTACTCGGGCCTCCACTGAAAATGGGCTTTTTGCCCAGTCAGACCAACCCGGTTAGCAAAGGTCAAATAAATAAATACTAATAATAAAGAATAATAAATGCTTCATGCTCATCAAATGCTTTATAAAAATCAGTGAATACCAAGATTATATATTCCCTGTTCCAAAGAAAGTATGGGCCTCCTGGAAATTAATTACATATACAGATCTGCAATCATGGTACTGCATGCATATCTGCTGGCCTCACAAAACCCAAACATAGTGAAAGTTTTGAAACATGAGGAGAATAAATATAAGATGACTTCCCTTTTTAGTCTAGCAAAACCATACCTGCATCAAGCAGGACTGGAAATCAAACCAGAAGTAGATAAAAATCAGGCAGCAATGGAATGTGCCAAAAAAGAAAAACATATAAGGTGAAGGATCAGATGAGAAGGCAAGAAATGTGGAAAATGCATAAATATAGTTGTAAGTATGGAAAACTCTTGGAAAATCTTCATGTTGATCAGGACTGAATACAGAAATAGTTAAGGAGAGATGAATTCAAGCCAAAGGATGAAAGGTTAATATTGGCGGCCCAAGATAGTGGACTATGTATACATTTGTTTACAAAGTCCATTGAACATGTGGGAGAAACAGACAAATGTTAGTTTTGTAAAACAGAATTGGAAACAGTTGCACACTTTTTGCTGGTTGTGACATACTAATGGCAGAATGACTGTGTACTGAAAGGTATAATAATGTAATAAGACTGTAGCACTGGGGATTGTGCAAACATTACAATGCTGAAGTAGCTGAAAATCACTGGAAATGTGAGTTACAAAGCATCATAGAAAATGATGAAGTTTACATCACATGGGATCACCCATTGCCAATAGTTCAAAAGATGGATGCGAGAAAGTGGTCCATGAAAAGAAGACAAAAGTAGCATTGATCATTGATAGAGAAACACAAAGTCATAAAATATCAGGATTTGCAGGCAGAAATGAGAGTAATGTGGAAGAAAGATACCCAGCCAATTCCAATAGTAGTAGGAGCAAGGGTCTTATAAAAAAGAATCTATAATCATATTTAGATATGTCACCAATACATGTAACTCCATATGAACTACAGAAGGAGTCATTACTGGGCACATTGCTGGTGCTGCAAAGAGCATTTCTGGGTGACATCAAAGACTGAAGCAATACTAATTTCATGAACTTTAATCATACTTTGATTTAGGAATGTGGTTCATTCCCATCATGGTGTTAAAAACCAAAAGATTTGGAGAAATTAAAAAAAGGGAGAACAGTTATAGATAAAAAAATGCTATACAGGAGAACTGCTTAAATAGGAAACAGCTTAAAATTGCTTGAAAAATGCTTATAATTACAGCTGCTTAAGAGCTGTATAAGAGGAGAAATGCTTACAGGGAAACTGCTTAAGAACTGCTTAAATGGAGGATTGGTTAAGAACTTCTTAAATGGAGAACTAGTTAAGAACTTCTTGAGTACAACCTAAATGGAAAAATTCTAAATATATGAACTGCTTTAGAGGATATGCTTAACTAAATTACTGCTTAAGAATTAGCTAATAGCTGCTTATGATAACTGCTTAAGATCTACTTGAGTGGAGAACTTCTTAAAGGGAGAACTGTTTATGAACTGCTGACAAGGGGAACTGCTTGAGCACTGCTTAAGAAGATAACTGATTATAAAGCAGTTATGAAATACATACAAAGCAAACTAGTAGTGAACTGTTGAAATGCAGAACTTAAGAACTGCTTGAGAACTGCTTAAGAGGATACCTGATTAGAATTGCATCAGTATTGCTTAAGAACTGTTTAACTGGAGAACTCAACGTCTTGAGAAGTGCTTAAATGAAGAACCGATTAAGAACTATTTAAGAGGAGAACTGATTAAGAACTGTTTCCGAATTAAGAACTGCTTAACCAGAGAACTGCTTAACAGCTGGTTTTGACCTACTTATGATTACAATTCCTAAACAGAAGAACTGATTAACTGTAGGACCGGCTATGAACTGTTTCGATAGAGAACTGCTTATTAACTGCTTATAAGGAGAAGTGCTTGAATCTGCAGTCTTTTACTTGACTCTAGTCATCTCTGTCTCTTTGTGACTTTAACAGGAAAGAGACTAATGGGCAAGGCTCAAAACGATTTTCTCTCATTGTAAGTAACTTACTCTAGTCTATGGCCAGTCTATGAAGTAGGTGTACATCAGAACATGTCACTTACACCAAGAGCAAGTGTTTTAGAATTGGGCCCAATGTTTCCACAGTAAAATTAGCTAACCTGTACTTAAAAATGTTAATACCTCCACTATTTGACTTCAGCTCAATATTTAACTCAATAAAAACAGTGGACAACCAACCCACAGCTATATTAAAGCCACAGCATTTATTAAAAATAGGTAAGTGCTTTCTCGACCACAAGGGTCGCTTCATCAGACCATTATAAAAACAAGAAAAGCAGCAACGCCTCAATTTATAATCCATTAAACAATGCAATCAATTAAGCTTCTGCAACCTGCAAAAAATGTAAAGAAGAAGTAGGACTTACACACTCATATCCATTCTCAATGGCTCTATGCAACATATGGGAAACAAATGTAGCACATCACTACGATGGGCCAAACCTTAAAGGTACATACACAGTAACATTCAGCATCATACCAAACAGCAATAAACTGAAGGGTCACACTATATTCATCTCACAAGCCCCCTCGATCTTAAAACTGGTTTAATAGGCACCATTCCATTCAATCCTGAGCCCCTATCTGCCCTAAACCTCAAAATCCAACATGCTACACTCCTGTCAGTTCTAGTCTCAATATCACCCAGCCTAGTCTCTTCACTAACCACCTCAACAACTAAAAAAGAAAAGGTATGTGCATTACCCTTCTCCAAAACATGCCTAGCCAAAGCACTGGAGTGATTACCTGTTTATATAAAGTAGACATGCTCCCTTATACGTTCCCGTAACCTTCTATTTGTCTTTCCCACATAGAAAGTGTGGCAGCATTGACACTGCGCTAAATATACTAAATTCTTGGTATCACAGCTCGCTCTAACTTTAAGTATATAGCTCTTCTGTGGTAAAAGTCCCTGCAATACTAATAAAACCACAGTAACTACAACCATTACATGGGAATATTCCCACCTCCCACTACGGTCTGATCTCATACTCTCAGGGTAACACAACATCCTCTTCAGTGTCTTATGATTTTTAAAACAAAATCATGGGGCATCCCCAACTTTCTTCCTAATCTTCTCATCTGTCATCAGAAGGGGCCAATGTGCTCTAAAAATCTTACTCACCTTTTCTACATTCCTTGTGTAAAAAAACAGGAAAATTCACACCAGTTCTACCACCCTCTTTCTTCCAACAATTGATGACTCAACCCTAGGGGCAAAATAGGGTTTTGCAGTACTACCTCTCAATCAATCTACATGTTGTAATACTTCATCCACCTCCTCCTGGCTATAGCCCCTCTTCACAAGGGGAGCTGTTTTCACTGTGGGATGATGCACAGTACCCATCATACTCCCACCTGTCCCATAGGATATAACTGTGGCATCAATGTCCTTCTCTTTAGAATGGTCAGTGTTGTATCCAGTCTCATTCCTAGGCCAAGAAAAAACACGACCTCTGTCAAAAAGGAAAGAAGGACAACACTGAAGGGCAATGTCAACAGGCTTTTCCAAATTTTCCACTCCCTGTCAGACAAGAACGGAAGCCCAGTCGATTGAGGAGCAGAGGGCTTATGAAGAGGAAAGAGTTGTCGGAGACCATGAAGTATCCAACTATAAAGAAAATGTGGAAACCAACAGAAGATCAATATTATGGAATTTATCTGGAAGAAGTTTGACTGCTGCTGAGCTATTTGTGCTGAGTAAGGGACTTTCAATTATACCAGCACAAGAAGTGAACTTGATAGATACAGTAATGGACTTGAAGTTATTTGTTAGAAATATTATGTTAAAGCTTTTGTATACAGGTAATGAGAATGGAGATGAGTGTGTTTTTAGGAAACCTAGTAGTGTAGTACCTGTTAATCATCCATTGTTAGAGGCGTTTAGTAAAATTTGTGAAGATTAGTTGTTTCAAGCACTAGGTGATAAGTGGAAAGGCCGTAAGTATGTGAATTTGATGATGGAAGGGAAAGTTACCCTTAGTGCCTACAGGATGATAACTCTATAGTTATTCATCCTGCAGACAATGGGGGCATGATTGTTAGGGTCTATATTAGATCACCGAATGCTTAAAAAAGTGAACAGTGATTAATCAACCCTATGTAAGCGAAAGCTTACAATTTCGAACTGTCAGAACAACGATTTTTTTCCGAGGGAAAAAAATCACTGTTTCAACAAAAAATAAATAAATAAATAACAAAACACTTTAAACATTAAATTAAGTGGGGGGCTTCACTCCCCACACCCCCCTACTTAAATATACCAACTCAGAGACCGCACTACAGTGCCAAAAGTGGCAAAGTAACGAAGCAGCCAAACAAATTCTTTCCCAGGAACAGAATTCGCTTAAAAACCGCTTCAATATTTTGCCGTTTCAGTCTTTTAAGTTTGACCAAGACGCATTTGAAAGAATGTGTCTTCAGTCTTCTAATAGGAACCCGATTGTTATTATGGACTGGGCCTACTACTTTGATACTATAAGGAATATGCTGGCAGATGCTGATACATACAGGATGATTGGTGGTAAAGACATTGATAGAATGGGTGGAAGGTTACAGTTGATTTTATAAGATTGTTTTTTGACTTATAACATTACGTCAGACTTGATGCACTACCTTACTGCTGAGCAGCCTGTGGTTCCTCTATTTCAAGGCCTCCCCAAGGTGCATAAAGATCCTAATAAGCCTTCATTTAGACTGATTGTTGCTGGGAAGGGGTGGCTAACTGAGCCCTTCTCTATTTTTATTGAGAAGCATGTTAGACCAGTTCTTGATAATCCTGAAATAGTTTTAAAGGATTCTAAACATTTTCTGCAAGATTTGTACTTTTTTGTGAATGTGGGTAACCTCTCGGATAATTGTATTTTAGTCACCCTTGATAAAATGTCATTGTTCACTGTGATTCCTAACATGGAGGAGTCGAGAATGTGAGATTGTATCTAATGAAGAACAGTGAATATGGAAAGAAACTGGTTGATGTGTTATGTTTATTTATGGAAATTCTGTTAGAGAACAATGTATTTGTTTTTGATGGTGTTTACTATTTACAAAAGAATGGCATAGCTATGGGCACATAATGTGCTAATAGCTACGCCAACATAGTGCTAGCCCAGTGGGAGTTGGATGTTGTGTATAAGTCTGACCTGTATCAAGAGGGTGTTAGATTCTATTGACAGTTTGTCGATGATGTCTTTTTGATCTGGGAAGGCACTGTAGTGAGATTGGAGGAATTTGTCCAGTTCTTACAGGGGAGTACACAATTCCTAAAGTTTACATTTAAATACTCGTACACAGCAATTGAGTTTTTTGATGTGCTTGTTAGAAGGCATTCGGACTTATCTTTTACTACAGGACTCTATAGGAAAGAGTGTTATAGGAACACCTTACTCCATAGAAGGAGTATGCACCCAAGATATTTCTTTAAGAATGACATCAAAGGTCAAGGAATGAGAGTTTCAAGACTGAATGTGTTGGATGGGAGTTATAAGGAAGTTTTGGACAACTTGCAGATTTCCCTTGTAGAGTGGGGCTATAGCCTGGAGGTGGTGGATGAAGTATTATGACAAGTAGATAGATTGAGAGGTAGTACAGCAAAACCCTATTTTGCCTCTAGGGTTTAGTCATCAATGGTTGGGAAGAAAGAGGGTGGTAGTACCAGTGTGAATTTTGTCATTTTTTACACAAGTGATGTGGAGAAGGTGACTGAGATTTTTAGAGTGCATTTGGCCTCTTCTGATGACCGATGAGAAGATTAGTAAGGTAGATGGGATGCCCCACAATTTTGTTTTAAAAATCGTAAGACACTGAAGAGGATGTTGTGTTACCCTGAGAGTATGAGATCAGACTGTAGTGGGGAGGTAGGAACATTCTCATGTAATGGTTGTAGTTACTGTGGTTTTATTAGTACTGCAGGGACTTTCACACATCCAGATACACAGAGGAGCTATATATTTAATGTTATAGTGAGCTGTGATACCAAGAATTTAGAATATTTAATGCAGTGCCAATGCTGCCCTTCTTTCTATGTGGGAAAGACAAATAGAAGGTAATGGGAACGTATAAGGGAGCATTTCTACTATATACGGACAGGTAATCCCTCCAGTGCTTTGGCTATGCATCTTTTGGAGAAGGGTAATGCACATACCTTCTCTTTTTTAGTTGTTGAGGTGGTTAGTGAAGGGATTAGGATGGGTGATATTGAGACTAGAACTTTGAGGAGTGAAACATGCTGGATTTTGGGCTTTAGGGCAGATGGGGGCTCAGTTTTGAATGGAATGGTGCCTATTAAACCAGTTTTAGGCTCAAGGGGGCTTGTGAGATGAATATAGTATTACTGTTTGGTATGATCCTGAATGTTATTGTGTATATACCTTTAAGGTTTGACCCAACATATTGATGCGCTATGTTTGTTTCCCATCTGTATGTTGCATGGTGCCATTGAGAATGGATATGAGTGTGTAAGTCCTACTTCTTCTTTAATTTTTTTTGCAGGTTGCAGAATTTTGATTGTATTGTTTAATGGATTATAAATTGAGGTGTTGCTGTTTTAATTTATTTTATTTTATGATGGTCTGATGAACTGAACCGTGTGGTCGATAAAGCACTTACCTATTTTTAATAAAAGCTGTGATTTTAACATAGCCGTGTGTCAGTTGTCCTCTATTCTTATTGTTTTTACACTTGTATTTATTGTTAGCAGTTCACCATTAGTCCTGCAGGTGGTTTTCTATCTTCTAACGTCAATATGTAACTCAACCATGAAAAAAATTCTTACAAAAGCTACAACCAACCACTCTAGCTGTTGACCAAGTTCCATTGGACTTCTTAAAAATAGCCTTAGATGCATTTGCTTTTCCAGCCTCTATGTTGATAAATAGATCTATATCCAAAAAATACATGCCTTCCATCTGGAAAAATCTTTCATCATGCCTTTACATAAAGGTGGCACATCTCCAGAGATTAATAACTAAAGATCCATTGCAATCCTCTCTCCTATCAAAGATACATGAAAAATGTAACCATGCTGAGCTTCTACATCACCTAAATCCAAATAATCTTCCCTTGAAACACAGCGTGGTTTCAGATCCCATTACAGTGCAACCACACCTTCCTTCACTTTACCCACACTATGATTTAACATTGGCACAATAGTAAACTAGTATCAGTCATGTTCTTAGACTTACCCAAAGCTTTTGACACTGTATCACACCATTTACTCACTGAACTATCTTCTATAGGTCTCTGTCAGTCCTTCCTCACATAGTTCCTTAGTTATCTATCTGGAAGGCAATAAGTAGTCAAATGGCAGTAGTACCTCTCTTCTTCTCTCCCAGTTACCATAGGTATCCCTTAAATCTCCATACTAGGAACCCTTCTCTTCAATAAACAAACTTTACACTGCCATAGACTGAGCAAATATAGTACAATCCACAGATGATTCAACTTTAATATGTACACCCCCCACACATGCACACACACACACACACACACACACACACACACACACACACACACACACACACACACACACACACACACACACACACACACACACACAATATCCAGTCTCCCTCAGATCAACCACATTTCTTTCTCTTCAATTAAATCCTGGCTGAAAAATTCAAACTTGCTCCTCAACACCTATAAACCAAAACTGATGCTCTACACCTCAAAACATTTTCTCAATCAAAATCAATCTTTCTTGTTTACATCTGCAAATAATTGAGGTAGCACCACATGCTAAATTACTGGACATTGTAGTAGATGACAATCTTAAATTTGATCTACATAGTCTTCAAACAATTAAAGAGACACACTGGTTCTCTTCACAGCGCCAGACTGTACCTTACTAATCCAACAAGAAAAACCCTAGCTTCATTCTGTTTGTTTCCAATCCTCTTGGATACCTTGCTTATCCTTACAAACCTAATCACTACACTAAAATACAAACTGGCCCCCTGTTACAACAAAGTAGATAAATTTGCTACCACTGCACACTAAACCCACCACTGGCAAGACTTAAAACAGCCCAATTGGCTAACACTTAACTGCTTAACATACTTTTAGCTAGTTATGGCATACAGATATATTATCCTTAAAAATGACTTGCATTAAAATATATACTATTGTCCTACACCCCCACTAGAGGCCTCTGTTCTGGTGATACATTTTTACTTAGCACTAATTCCTCAGAGGTTCATAGGTTAGTACTAAGCTAACTGCCTTTGTGAGCCATTTTAAGCCTAGCCAATTATCCCTTGTGAGACTCAAATCCTGCACCTTGTGTTTGTAAGGCAAACACCTTAACCATTAGGCCACCCTCCCATCCCATAGGGCTCACTAAACTCTTATTATAATCTCCAAACTCTGGACCACCATTCCAACATAAGTAAAAATGATTAACAAAATCCCAAGTTATAAAATCCAGCTTGAACAATACCTTAACCAGCCCTGGTCATGCTCATGTTCATCACTAGGTTTAGACTTTTAATGAAACTTCTTGTTACCTTTTACTAACTTTTTCCTCCTCTTGTACTTGAATCAATACACCTCTAACAAGTTTCCCTCCTGCACATTAGTCAACACATCCCTTTTCACACCCACTCTTAAACAGTACTTCTCATCTCTCTCTTTTTCTAACTAACCCCATCCACTGCTCCACCTCTCTCATGCATTCCCTCCGTATCTAAGTTATAAACCTTTCAGATACAATTTAAAACAGGTAACCTAGGTAGAACTAATCCTATACCATATTCTTTTACTCAAATGTTATTTCCACTATCATATGCAATACCTCACTTCCTAAGTAATTTTATATCTTACTTCTCAACTAACTGTGTGACTCTGAGCAAGTCATTTAACCAGACATCGCTCCTGGGCTGAGTATGAAAAAGGTCCATAGAGATCAGTGCTCTACCATGGAAAACAAACAAAATAAAATAAAATACTTACATTCTTCATTATATCTCTTGAACTCTTTACAAACCTTCCTATGTACTGAAATGTAAGAACACTAAACGTCTTTACAACGTTTTACCTTCCACAGTATAAATTCATTTACTTCCTGCAAGAATTTAGAGCAGAACAGTAATTTTTTTTCCCTGAGAAATGTAACTGTTGTTTTCTTAGAACTGTTTTCACTTGTTAATTTAAACGTACTGTGATGAAGCTTTTCTCCCCAGGCCTCCACTGAAAATGGGCTCTGCCCAATTGAACTTTTCCAGTCAACAAAGATAAAATAATAAATAAGTAATAAATTAGTAACTGTGCTCACCCTGAAAACATCACTTTTCTAATAACATTTGTCACAGACTAGCATTTCTGTTTATGTCTGGAATATGATATATAGTTTCTAGTTTGCTCTTTTCTTTCTTTAGCATTCGACTTCCATTTTGTGTCCATAAAATGCTCTTTTAACACATCTTTGTGTATACAACAACACAAATAGTATGAGCATTTTAGTGTGGGCAAGTTGTCTTTTCAGACTTTTTGTCTGACTTTATCAAATTAAGCTGACAGTATGAAAGAATGTGCAATTTGTAAAGAGGGATATGGCATTCAAACTTGCATAGCCTGATTGTGATGTACGGTTTTAGCTAGATGTTTCTGAATGCAAAGCCAATCCTACAGAAAGCAGATTATGTATGTTTATACAGCCAACACCTTAAGCAGTTGCTGCAATGGTTAAAAGAATGTGTTCAGTAAAAGTTGGCTATACTTGTAATATACAACTTGACCAATAATAAATCTGTTCATGAACATAGAGATTCTAAAGCACCCCTCAAGTCATGTTTTTGCACTTCTTTTAAATTAACAGGAATTTTAAATAAGCGTAAGGATGTTTTTGGCAGTGGGACAATTTTAAATAAATAATGGCTCACTGCATCCTTTCAGACCACATGTAATTCAGAATAAACTTTCAGTGGAGCATCAGTCTTATATGTTACATCATGCATTTAATAATAATGCTACAAGAGCTGTACTTTATCTTCATCTGTATTTGTAATGCATTAAATCCCCCATTTACCATTTCCTGTTTTGTTGGCATCCAGCAAAACCAACTATAATGTAATATAATATAATATAATATAATATAATATAATATAATATAATAAAATAATTTGACTTTGTTTACCTTTGTTTTCCTCCTGTTGTTTAATTTTTCAAATCATTTTAAGATAATGATTTGATTAAGTGGCTTGCCTATTATGTAAGCAGCATGTGTTAGAATCAGAGACAGAAATATGTATCTGAAAAAAGATAGAAATATGTATCCGACATACCCAGGATTATCTGAATAAGCTCACCACGACAGTGTTCTTTTGGATGTGGCATTTGAATGAGTGGAGCTATAAAGGATTTAGCACTGACAGTCAAAGTAATGGGAAAGGCACTCATCAGAAAAAAAAAATCGCACAGTTAATTGAACACATATTTCATTTTTTGACTTCTAAATATGAAGACCACCTAAACAGAAATGCTATGATGTGTCAGTAAGTGTAAAACATATTAAAATTATGACAGAAAGTAGCAATCTAGTATAAAACATTAAATAATGATTTTAGGCAGAAAGTTGTAAAATGCTGGTCATAAGTCCAAAGATGTTGAGTTTTACCTAAAAAGCCTTAGAGGTGGGGTTAACTTCAATAATTCTCAGCTATTGTCAATTGTCATCAGTGATGGTAATAACTTTTTATGGCCTCCAGCAAAGTACAACTTGGGGGCTCATAGCAGGGACTGTACTGATAACAGTGCACTGATGACCCACCCAACAAACATCACAATCACCTTCCATTCTGCATTTCATCAACCCCTTCAACTTTTCCCATTCTTTTCCATCAGCTGCTCTACCCCAAATTATGCCATCTTCCCCAGTTCATGCATATCTCCATAACTGGATATTATACAATTATGCTTCTATCTCAAGCACAGAGACTGACTTGTTGTTATTAAATTTTGTACCACATCAAAGTAGCTAGTCTTACAGAGGCCCATTTACATCAACATCATTCTCAACCTATACATGATACTGAAAAAGTTCACCTGAACAATATCATTGTCTGCTTGAAACATCCACAGCAGCACCTCTTCTACATTTCAGCCTCCATTTCCGAATGATCATCTCATCATAGCCAGTTGTAGGGTTTATTTATGTATTTGACATTTGTTTAACAGGAAGGTCCGACTTGACAAAAAAAAAAAAAAAACATTTTCAATGGAGGCCCAGGGAGAAAAGCTTTAAAATAAGTTAACAATCACATACTATTTACAATGTGATAGTTGGAGTTCCAAGAGACCCATAAAATACATAGAGGTAGTTTAAAAAATAAACTACATAGGCATAATCAGTCTTGTATATATAAGGATAATACAAATGTTGTGATAGTTTTATATTATAGGATTGAGTGGTCTAGGTAGGGATGGCATTTGAATTTATATATGCACACAGTATGTAAAGACTTTATAAACTGGCACACATTTTGTTCCCTATGTACATGCATACTCAACTCAAGCAAATTATTAAACAATGCTAATATTCATAAAGAATTATACAAAATTTAATATATTACCTTCAACAATAGCCAAAAAATGACTCATCCAGCTTGTATGTAGTACATTAGCCTCTTAATAAAAAAAAATCCTGCAAGTAAATTGAATTAAGATTGAGGGTAGCAGAGCTATAGATAATAGAAACACAAACTGTCATATTTTTTATGCAGAACAAAACACTCTAAAATTGTTACTTTTTTAACCTTAATCAGTGCAATACAATATTTCATTTGCTTTTTCATGTAGACAAAATAAGGTGTTTAATGTACTTACTGGTCACAAATAAACAACAGACTAAATAAAATGTATTAATATTTTTCACTAGGGTAGACAGTTAAGCACTGTTTCACACTAGTGAGTAACAGAAACTAATAAATGACTGAACAACAGTGTTAGTTTTACAATTAAGGCAGACCTCACTAAAACCGAGGACAGTATTCATAAACATAGTATGCATATGTGTAGGGTTGGTATGCATTTAAAACATATACCAGACCCTTATGTGATTCATAAAACCTGTAGAATTGCAGGGCAGCAAGGGTTCTATCAGTGCATACCTGGAACCTGCTAGCTAAACTGAACCTATGCAAATAAAGTCAAGCGGCATAGTTCATGATTCATAAAGCTGAAAGCAATGCAGTACTGTCTGGCTGAATGTACAAATTCTATGTGTTCAGAACTCCATACTCCCAGCTACTTTATTAAAAAAGCATGCACACCTTCCACATACTGTAACTTGCTGTGTTACTCAGCATTTCATAGCTGAGTAGCAACATCAGTTAAACACAGAAAGAAAACAGGTTGTACAATCCTACCATGTAATCACACAGCTATGCTTCTAATATTCCTACCCTCATCACTCTTAGTGTTACTTTCTCACTTCACCATGTACAACTCAACTCCCCATTATCTTTCTTCACACCCCACCAGGCAACTTACCTAAAAATATCCCCTACTCACAGAACATCTTGTTATTACTCCTAAACACTTTCATACTCAACTTTTCCACTCCTTAAAAACTAAATATCTACCACCAAAAAACTAAAAGAGATAGAGCATCTCCAAAATGCCTGAACAACCTGAGCTTACTTTATTATTCTACTCTAGTCTCACATACTACACTAACACAAAGTGGGGATGTCCACTCAAATCCAGGCCCTTTATTCCCTCCAGAACATACTTCGACATGTAACCAAAACTTTCAAAGGCCCACTAATAACAATTCCTTAATACTATTTAACATAAATATCCAATGCCTGTGCAGCAAAGTAGCTGAATAACGTGCTTGCATTTCTCTCCACTCCCCAGATGTTCTTGTTTTTACAGAAATATGGCTTAAACCAAATATATCCAAGGAAGAAGACCAGCCTTTTAGTTATAGTATGTTTAGACTAGATCAAGAAAGCAAAATGTAGGTGGTGAAGCAATAATGCATAAAAAACTATTTCCAGTTTCACCTCTACCCAAATAACACGTCTAAAATTAACAATGCAGAAATACTAATCATCCAGCATCAACTAAACTAAATCAAAGTCCTATGTATTGTAGCTTTATATATCCCTGCATAAAATAACCACATTAAAACTGAAGACATTCTTACATGATTATCAAAAAACAGTAAACTAGTAACTCTTATAATGGGTGGTGTTAATATCAATTGGGCTGTATCAGATACCCCTATCAACTCTTCCCTCAATCTTTATAATTTATCTCAGTGCATTAACACTCCAACCAAGCATTACAAAGCCAACAGCTATTCATCAGTCTTAGACTGGATACCTACTAGTTTTCTAAGTGATCACCACTTCATCTTTATCATTAGAATGTGTAACAGACCAACACATTCTCATAACTATAAGCTAGAAAGAAACCTTAGTAAATACAATGCTGACTCTTTCTCCAATGCTCTTCATAAGGTTAGCTGGCATTGCTAAAAACAACTACCCCTAAATGAAGCTACTACTACCTTTAATCTGAAGTTCTAAATGAGCATGCACCAATTTTGGAAAATACACATAAAGTCAAAATATGCACCTTGGTTAACACAAGCCACTAAATAAGTTATGAGACTTATGGACAAAGTTAGGAACATCAGGCAGTATAACAAAACTCACTGTCATGTCTACCAATCTTTATGGAAGTAGAAGGCCTTGTAAAAAAGGACAAAAAGAGTTACTATGTCAACATTCAGGACTCTTCCCAGAATAATCCAAAAATGTTCTGATCTACCATCTACAACCTCCTTTATCCTATCAGAAAAACTTGACCTAATCACATAGGAAATTATACCGATAGCACTAGAACAAACTCCTTTAACTCTCACTTCATCAACACAGCAACCACACTAGGGAGATCTATGGGTTCTCAACCATGACATGATAAACCTGAAAATCCATTTCATACAAACCCTTTTACACTAAAAACCATCCCTACTGCATCCATTAAAAATCTCCTCCTTAAACTGTACTCTAGCATCTGATAACCAGCCGGCAAAGTGCATCAAAGTAGCAACAGAGGCCTTATGGTTTCCATTGTCTAGCTTCATAAATAGATCAGTTACCAAGGTGTATGTTCCTGAAATATGGAAACACTCACACATTGTACCACTATATAAGGGAGGAAACCCTACTGAACTAGGTAACTACAGACCCAGAGATATACTTCCTCCTATCTCAAAAATCATGGAGCGTTGGGTGCACACTCAAATCCTCCAGTATCTACTCAACAATAATCTTCTCTCACCTACCCATGGTTTCCTCTCCCACCACAGCACCACTACTGCCCTGCTATCATTTCTAGACAATGTCAAACAAAACTGTAATGCTAGCAAACAAGTCTCAGCCATTTTTTATCTCTCCAAGGCATTTGATACTGTTACACAGCAAAAACTGATTCAACCCCTTGCAGAACTTAACCTATGTCACACAACATCATGGTTAAAGAGGTTCTTAAGTAATAGTACCCAAGCAATAAGGTGGCAAAACACACATTCCTCCTTCCTCCCAGTCTCTATAGATGGGCTCCAAGGGTCCACTCTTAGACATTTGCTATTCAACAAATATATAAATAAGCTTTATACTGTCAAATCATAATCTGCTATATTTCAATATGCAGATGACGTTGCAATTGCTTCCTCTATCCCCTCCTTGAAAAAGCTACAGACCATTACACGGGTATCCTACTCAGCAATAGAACAGTGGAGAGATAATGTGCTGATGCTCTCACTCTCTTAAACCAGTTCACAAAATTCCAATATTTTTAATATTTCTTCTGCTCAGAATATTAAACTTGAGCAGGTTTCCAACACTAAGCTTGGTGTAACAACTGAAGATAAACTCACGTTTGATATTCACATACATAATACCATAAAGAAAACTCACCAAAGCCATGGAGTGCTATACAGAGCCAAGCCATATTTCACTAGCCCATGTCGTAAATCTAATGCACACACTTATCTCCTACCAACACTCCTATACAGTATCCCTATCCTCTCTAACTCACTCAACAGCCTCCTAGGAAATCCTGAACAAATGATTCAATAAAATCGCCAAATTCACAACTAATTTGCCTATGTGATCCCATCACTGCCTTGCACTCTCAAAGATAAACTGGATATAATTTCCATACTATCTTAAATTCCTTCAGCTAAAAAAAATATTCATTGCATACTTTACCACCCAGTTGAATGCCCTTCTTTGCATATCCTCCTAAAGTGTTATAACCTGATCAGACCTCTCTGCTCTAAACATAGATTCCTGGCTCGATAAAATAAATCACAGAACTAATCAGGGGATGCTTTCTACTCCAATTACATCTCCAAGATAATGAATACCATACTCATCCCAATTAGGGAATTAGACAATAAGCTTAGCTTTAAGAGAAACCTTCATGGTCACATTCTAAATGCTAGATTGTGTATACGCTCCATCCCAGTTGGCTGACTAACTACTGGTCTAGCTACACTTTCTACTTACTTATTCATCTCCTTCTTACCCTTTTGGGTAACTAGTCTATTCTAATTATATTTTACCCTTTTTATCTAACTTTCAAGTTCTCTTCCTGCACAAATGCATCTATCTCATCTAACTTACTAATAATCCAAGCACTACTACTTTGGAACCTATGAGATTGTTACTACTTTGAAACATAGAAATATTAAACTGCTTTGACATTTACTGACTGATTTGTATTGTCATATGTTTAACTCATTGCAAGATGTTTATTATGTTTGCTATTATGTTTATAGGTTCATAGGTTCATAGGTTCGTACTAGGCTATCTGCCCTAGGGCATTTATAAGCCTAGCCAGAGTGTATGTGGCTTACACCACCCCTTAGGATGAGAATACTATGCCTTTTTAGGGTTTAGTTTACTATGCCTCGGTCTAGTAGTGACACAGAGATAACCCCCGGGGTAAACCTACGATCTCCCATCCACTCATCGAGATTTCTCTTGAATAGAGTCAGTGAGGGGCTCTGCCTAACATGGACTGGGATTCTGTTCCAGAGTGTAGGGAGCCTCTGGGTTATGAATCTGTCCCTCCAGCACGTTCTATTTATTTCTGTGTTGAGGTTTAAGTCACTTGTTCTCGTGGCTCTGATGGATTTGGATTTTCTGAGGTGGAGCATGTCCATTAATTCAGGATTGGACATGGCCTTGTACGTCAGGCACAGATCACCTCTGAGTAGGCAGTATGCAACAGAATAGAGTTGGAGTTTTTTCAGTCGGGCAGCATATGACATATGTTTAAGACCCTTTATCCTCTTGGTGAGGAACTTTTGGGGTCTTTCCAACTGCTGCAGGTGTCGGGTGAGATACATCCCAAATGGGGCATTGTACTCAATCATTGGCCTGATAAGAGAAGAGTACAGGGGCACAATGACCCCTCTTGATCTAGATGTGAAACCCTTCATGATAAGGTGGGCAATATAGAAGGTCTTCCTAACCACTTTGGCAATGTGAGTGTCAAATGAGAGGTTACTGTCAACCTGGGTCCCTAGGTCCCTGATTACCTCTTCCATACTTAATGGATTACCGCCTATGTGGTAATTTGTCGGTACCTTGTTTTTCCCAAAGGGTATGACTATACATTTTTGGCGTTCAGCTTAAGGCCATGGCTCTGGCACCAATTATCCATTTCTATGAGGCCTCTTTGAAGGATGTTTGTGTCCGCTGGAGTATCAATTATGGCGCCCAGTTTGCAGTCATCCGCGAACTTTGTCAGCCACAATCCTCCTATGTTTGCCTGTACCTCGGAAAAATAAATGCCGAACAAGAGGGGTCCCAGGACTGAGCCCTGTGGGACACCGCTTGTGACTGGCTTAGAGTCTGACATAGCTCTAGCAACTCTGACCCTGTGGGTTCTGTCCTTGAGCCAGTTTGCAACCCATCTTGTGACATATGGGTTTACATTTAAGCTGGTGAGTTTGTCTATGATGCCCGAGTGGGGTATTGTGTCAAAGGCTTTTGCAAGGTCAAGGTAGGCTGTGTGAACTGCCTTACCCTCATCAATGGCCTTAGTGACTGTTTCAAAAAGTCGACCAAGTTCAAAAGGCAGGATCTGCCCTTGACAAAGCCAAATTGGGTAGGATCCAATGTCTGTAGGTCCCCAATGTCTTTGTTTATGAGTTCCATAATGATCCTCTCCATAGCTTTGCAGACCAGGCTCGTCAAGCTTATGGGGCGGTAATTTCCAGGGTCCATAGAAGCACCGCCTTTGTGAAGTGGGACCACTGTTGCCGTATGCCACTCTTTGGGTACGTATCCTGTAGTAAGGCTAAGATTAAACAGCAGCCTTATGTGTGGGCTTAGTTCCTCTTGGAGTTCATGTAGCACACAGCCTGGGACACCATCCGGTCCCATTGATGCTGTGTTTTTAGCTTTAGAGAGGGCGGCTCTCACCTGGGCATCTGAGATGTTAGGGAGGCTACACTCTGCTGGGATAGTTATTTCTCCTTTTGGGGGGGAGAGGAGAAATTTGCACTGAACCTGTCTGCCAGTATGTTGGCAATGTCAGTGGGTTCAGTGTATTTTGTGTCATTTTGGACTAACTCTGAGCATATCTGGGAGTTTCCACACAGGTTTCTAACATAGCTAAAGAAGGCCTTGTGATTGTCTTTTGTGTCTTTTGCGATTTTTCTCTCAAAGTTGGCCTTGGATGATTTTATGAGTGATCGTAGGTTTTTGCTAGTACTGATCAGAGATACCTTCCCTTTTAGGGATTTTGCTCTGTCATGTAGTAGCTTCCTCCTCCTGTTGTAAAGTTTGTTTATGGCTGGGGTCCACCAGACCGGGCACCTGCCTTTGGGGGAATGGGTCTTGGTTTTATTTGGGATTGCAAGATCCATGCATTCTTGAAGGTGCCCATAGAAGGCATTTGCAAAGGATTCAGCAGTGTGGGTTGTGGTTTCCACTGGCCCAGGGGCCTTGAAAGATACCACTTCAGTCTTAAGAAGTGTGAAGTTTGCTTTTGAGAAGTTCTTCACTGTGGTCTTTTGTGCAGGGGATGGGGGCGGGATGTGGATTTCCAGTGAGATTAATTTATGGTCTGATCTTACCAAAGAGGGATGTACTTCCGGTGTGGAGCATTTTATCCCCATGTTTGTGATGATCAGTTCTAGTATATTGTCTCATCTTGTGGGAATGGTGACTAGTTGTTCCATTGCATTTGAGTTTATGAATTCTAGGAACCTTTGGGTACCTCTACTGAAAAGGGTCTTGCACTGCCCAGTTAGACAATTCTGGTAAACAAATGCAATAAATAAATGAATAAATAATCATAGTACAGTCTCACCTACCACCACAGCCATATACTAACCCCCCTACTTATGATGGTGCAATGCTCTTACCAATAACAGCAGCAAAAATATCCCTTTAAGGTATAAGAATGCTAATGAGTTGTGGTGCACATGAATGGCCATAGGGCACACACTGTTCTTGGCTAGGCATGTGTACCATCCTCCAGCATCTCAAGACAGCCTTGTCTGTAGTTGGCATATGGGGGCATGTAGCAGATGAATAATACTGAAGGCATAGAGTCTGTGCACATTAGTATTCCTAAGTAAGCCATTACATGGTAATTAAAGATTGTCTGCTACAATAGCATGCAGTCTTCTTGTTCTCCAGTTTACCTCCACAGTAAGGGTATCATTACATGTTCCTGCCATGTGTGTCTGTGTGTGAGTGTGTTCTATAAATGTACTGTGTTTGTAAGTGTGTCCTTAGTGGATGTGAGCAAGACATGCCAACTATACTATCACCACATACTGCCTATATCTGATGTGTGCACATATCTGCAGAATATCTTGAATGGGATTCGTATGTATGAATTATGCTAATGACTGGACAATGGATGAACTTCTGTATGGGCAGAGCTTGTTCTCCATGACACATGAAGCTGCAAATGCAGTGATCCAAGTCAAGAGGCTCTTGCAGAATTAAAAGTGCCATGTGGATCAAACAAAATCAGTGTTATCAGCATAGACACAACAATATGAAAAGAGTTAACTCCCACTACAAAATTAACAAAGTAATGATCCCTGACAGCATCAACATACATTCAGATTCTTCAGCTAGATTAAAGGAGGTGAGGGGAATTTCAATATGATTAATGCAAATGTAAAGTCCATAGGGAAAGAAAAAGCTCCAACGCCCTCAGCAGAATTAATAATGTCAGAGGGTTAGTAGAATAAAATGAAACAAAGGGCCCAATCAGCTTAAGCATCAAGGGTCCAGGAAGCAACATTTGTACAGAGGAATCAGAGAAGGAATATTCAAGCCAGAACTTCATGGCTTGCTGGCCAGTTAGCAGTACAGTATTTTGTCTCATTCCCCCCAAGATGGAAGACCTGGCTTCAGCCAATCACTACCATCCTTCCTGCCCCGCCCTTCCAGTGTCTGAGTTGTTAATCAAAATAAGGTTCTCAGGGACACAGGCAGTTTTTTTTTTTTTTTTTATTTCTACAAGCAGGACTGAGATAATGACGCACATTTCTTAACACTCACCCACGTAATTCATTTGTCCTATGTCCTGACAATCTAATTCTAAACTAACATTCTAAATTTAGTTTACAGTACAGCCAGATGTGCTTGACTTTAATTTACTAGTCAGACATGTACTCATGTATCTCATTAGCTATTCAAGAATGCTGCATAAGGCTTTGTCTCTTTGGTGTTTTTGTACCCCCCCCACACACACTTTGAACAGGGGTCTCTCAATGATTGAAGAGGGGTTAGAAGTGAAATGAAGGAGAAATAAATCAAGACAGAGAACATCACTTACAGTTTCTGCTACTTTTCTATGTATATAATAACTATATATGTGTACATGTATATGTCATAATATTGAAAACCACATATATTTATTTATTATTTATTTATTTACATTTCTTGATGGGGAAGTCTGACTGGGCAAAAGCCCTTTTTCAGTGGAGGCCGGGGAGACATGCTCCAATAGTACAAACCTGTAAACAGACTTTTTTTACAATGAAAAATACAATAGTAATAATACAGATAGTTGGTGACATTAGAATAAATATAATTATACACTGAAAAATACAATAGTTCTAGGTAGTTTATGATAGTAGAACACATATAATAATACGAATAACATATAATAAAAGTAGTTGATGGAAAAAGAATAAGTCAAGTCAAGTTAAACAGTTACATTAAGTAATGCAAGATCAAAAACATTTAGTGAGAACATATAGAAAATAATATAACAAGTAGTCGTAGGTTGTAACAGCATAGTAGTGGTGGAGAAGAGATAAGGAGGAGAGAATTAGCAAAATGGGTTGGGATGGAATAGAGGTACAGTGTATTGGTAAGGTAGATTGAAAAGGGGGAAACAGCGAAGAGAGTAGGAGACATAAGGGGGCATGGGGGAGGCTAAAGAGAAAGTCAATGGAAGGGATTAGAGGAAAGATATAAAGAATATGTGATAATGGAGAAAATAAGGTCTTAACCAGGAGTACTACATGAACAAAGCCCTGAGCTCTTCATAAAACTTTGTGAGAGGTGTTATAGAGTTCCTGATTGAGAATGGTATTTGGTTCCAGGTTTTAGCTACACAGTAACAGTAAATATGATGGTCATCTGTGTTGTGAGGTTTGTGGATGGAAGGCATTTTTTGTCATTAGAGAGTTCAGAGCAGGTGAGATGATAGTTTTATAGATGAGTACTATGAGATGAGCAATCAGAGGGCTTGTTTATAAGTTTGTAGGTAGTGAGTAATTGGGTGTAGATGAGATAGTGGGGGAGTTCTAACCAATTTATTTCATTAAGGGCTGAAGAGTAATGGGTGAATTGAGGTTTGTTGGCAGCAAAGTGAGCAATTTATTGTAACATTGAGTATTTTTGAGCCAATATCAATGGAGTTAAGGGCTTCTTGGGTTATTTGTTGTGGGTGGTTAAGGATAGTAGAGGAGCAAATTTGTGTTGAATAATTGGTATATTGTATGAGTATTGTCTGTTTAGGTGAAGTATATAGGTTATTTATATGGACACGTCAAGGAGAAGAGGTCCTAGAATGAAACCTCGGGGTACTCCTTTAGGGGTGTTTAGAAAAGGGGGTGGTGTATTGAGCCATTTTATAGATTGCTGTCTGCTTGCTTGTCTGTCTGTCTGTCTGTCAGATAGCTACTAAATCAGAGTAAAGTGGTTCAGAGTCCCAGTGATGACAATTGCTATATGTGTTTGTTATGTGATAACATGTCAAAGGTTTTGGATAAGTCAAAGAATAGAATGGAGATGGGTTTTCCTTCATTCTTACCCTTGTTAACTGTGTCTATGAATAAGAGGAGAGGAGAGCAGGAATTATGCTGTGAGAGAGACAAAAGCCAAAGGAGTGAAGAGTTGATGCTGAAAGCAGTATTGGAGGAGTAGTTTATGAATGATTTTTCAAGTATCTTAAACAGGGCAGAAAGGATAGCTATAGGACAGAAGACTGATATACTGAAAGAGCTACCAGCTTGTGGAAAGGGGTGACATAAGACTGACTTCCATATAGCAGGGACATAAGTTTCAGTGACAGAGCTGTTAATCAGAATTGACACCAGGTGTTGTATAACACTGGCAGCTATTTTTAAGTATTCTGAAGGTAGGCTGTGTGCCAGAGAGGAGCAAAGTTTAACAAGGTTTAAGTTTTTGAGGTAATTTCCTAATTGTAGGTGTGGGTACAGTTTGCAGGAAAAAGTTGACAAGGGAATTAGTGAGTTTGGAAGAAAGTGTTTGGGCTGTGGAAAGGTTGTAAGGTCGAATAATACTGAGTGGTATTATGGGGTTCCATTAGGAGGGGTGTTTTTGTTGAGAGTGGCTATGCTGGCAATAAAATATTTGTTGAATTGTGTAGCAATTTCTGAATCAGAACAGTTAGGTAATGGATTAGGGTTGGGTTTGTACTCAGGGTGGAGTAGGTTATTAATTGAAGCTCAGAATTGTATAGGTTGCATTTATCTTGATTTTGGAGGTTATTTTTTATCCAAATTGATTACTTTTGTAGTTAGGTTTCTCAGCTCCCTGTATGTTTGCTGAGGTTGGAGTATTTTGATAGTAAGCCAGGATTTCCAGGCTTTGTCTCTTGTTTGCATGAGAATTCTAGTATTTTTTATTCAACCACAGATTGTGGATGGATTTAGTGCGTTTATGTTGGATGGGTGCAAGACAAATTCAATTGATGGTGGAGACAGCTTCACCTAGTGGTAGGTGTTTTAGCAGACTCCAATTAGCAGAGTGCAAGGCTGTATGAGTCTTTAACTTGAAAAAGGAGAGAATGGCAGTAAATTTCTTTTTCTGTTATTTGGATTGGCGGGTACAGATACGCTTAGCACAGTGTGGAAGTGATCCCCAAGGAAGTCATGGAAGGTGCCAAAAGAGCAGTATTTGTTTAGATCAGAGACCGTGATCCAGTCCAAGGTAATGCCATTATTGGTGGATTTATTATAGTGGATAGCGGTATTAATGTGCTTAGTTAGGCCAAAATGATTAATACTAGAATGTGTGAACTTGGAAGAGAAGATCTACCACTCTATATTGATGTCATTTAGTATGTTTTCTTTCTTTTTTTTTTTTCATTTGGGAAGGTAAGGGTTAACAAGTTCAGTATGGGTATTTATGTTTTTCTGAGAGGGAATATACAAGACTGTGATACAGATTTTTTTTATGCTTATTAAGTCTGAGGAATGACATGAGCAGTTCAGCATTAGAGAACTTAGGGACTATGTTAGTATAGGGGGACATTTCAAGTGACTTAGCATATAGGACAGCAGTCTCACATGATTTTTTGAAGGATGTTTTGCAGTAATAATATTATAGCCAGAGGACAGTATTTCAGAGTATGTTTGATTTAAGTCAGGTTTCAGATATGGAAAGTATATGTGGGAAGTAATGGGACATCCAGGCATGTAATTCAGAGACTTTGCTGCATATACTCTGTAGATTCATAGAAACAACTTTTAATAGATTTGGAATGGTGAATGTTGTTGGATAGTGTTACCAAGGGTTTGTTGGTTTGTGGTGAGTGTTGGACCAGAGTTAGGGTATAGGTTTCTACCAAAAATATATATATATATTTTGAGCAGGGAGGCAAGTCACTTTGCATCCCCCCATGTGAGGCACAGCCCCACACACCTGCCGCAACTTATACATACCAATTCTAGGATTGCACAACAGTGGAGAAAGGGCAAATACCCATTGCCAGCAGTTTTCAATTTCTGAGTTATTAATGTTTTGAGTCAGCAATAACTTTTCAATATTATGAGTTTTCAATCAAATGAATGTAGCCCATCTATCTCTCTCTCTCTCTCTCTATAGAGAGAGATACGTTTATATCAGTTTATTGAGTCAGAAAATCAGATGCCACGTGGTTGAGACCATTTCATCAACTTTCTGAAAACTAGAGATGGTTGTACTGAAATTCCAGTACAGTGGGGATCAGGGAATTTGCACTTTTCTCCACTGTAGTGCGGCCTCAGAGTTGGTATATATAATTTGCAGAGGTGTGGGGGGTGCAGAGGGGCTTGTCCCCCCTCAAAAAAACCCCCCACAGATTTTGCTTGTTTTTGCACTGTTTGATGTTTTGGAAAGTCAATAATATGGTCATGACCACATGATGTTCAGCTTTCTGAGCACTCAATAATCTGAGATACATATATATATATATATATATATATATATATATATATATATATATATATATATATATATATATATATATATATATATGGGTTCATGTCAGTCCATTGACAGTTCAAAACAACGAAAGTCAGTACTACGAAATGAAAGCATCGACCGTTGAAAACATCGACAATACAGTCACGTAAAGTAAAGTAACGTAAAGTCACAAAAACAAGTGCTAACATGGGTCCTGCAAGGGGGAAGTAAAGGATATGATATTGCGGAGTTTAGTATGGGTACAGTAGCATATCATATCCTTTACTTCCCCCTTGCAGGACCCATGTTAGCACTTGTTTTTGTGACTTTACGTTACTTTACTTTACGTGACTGTATTGTCAATGTTTTCAACGGTCGATGCTTTCGTTTCGTAGTACTGACTTTCGTTGTTTTGAACTGTTGATGGACTGACATGAACCCATATATATATATATATATATATATATATATATATATATATATATATATATATATACATGGGTCCCCTTCACATTGTTGACACTTCAAAATGCCGAATTTCATATGGCCAACACCATATGATCGACATTTGAATGCTGACAATGCAGAACCGGCATCTCCGTACAGCGCGGAATGGAAAGATTTACATTCCTGCACTGTAGTGCGATCTTGTATTTGGTATATTTACGTTACGGGAGACTGTGGGGGGTGGAGCCCCCCACGGGGGGTGCAGGGGGCTTACCCCCCTGCTAACAGTGTTTAGGTAAGTATTTGTTGCTTTTTACTTTTGTTTTTTATATGTTCGACATTTAAAATGTCAATCATATGGTCTCGGCCATATGAAATTTGGCATTTTGAAGTGTCAAACATGTGAAGTAGATCCATATATATATATACATGTGTGTGTGTGTGTGTGTGTGTGTGTGTGTGTGTGTGTGTTTTAATGTAATGCATTGAGTAAAGAAAATGTGTAATGTTCCTTTAAGTCTGGTGAAATATGGAGTGTGGGAATATTCTCAAAGCAGTCAGGTAAACACTATATATTACTCAGTTTAACAAGACATTGTTATTTATGCTAATAATGAAAGGAAGCAGCCTGGAGGCCTAGAAACAGGATGTTTGTTCCTCATCCGGGGGTTCAGAGTGGGGGGCCTGGAGATTGCCTGGGAAGACCCTGAAAAGATGGAGTCTGAGAGCCCAGCCAAAGCTAACACTTGGAATTATCCCTGAGATAGAGTTTAGTCCTGCAACTGGGGCCTAATTGAGAAAGGCTGTGACAGACTACAATTCTGTTTCATGGAAAAATAATAAAAAGTACTGATTTGTGTTTGTTTTGTAACTCCATTTTCTACCTGGACTTCACTCTCTCTCTTTCTCTCTCTCTCTCTCGCTCTCTGTCTTTATATATGTGTAGTTACAGTTAACTTTGTGGACCATGCTATTGTTAACAAAGTTTACTGCAGTGTTTTTTGACTGGAGGCAGTTCTTTTTGATTGCAGGAAATGTTGTTGTTCACAAAATTAACTATTCCAGTGCTCTGTGAGATATGGTTGTTTAAAGATGAGTGTGTTTTTTTTTACTAATGCCAAAGCTTTTGGATGTATCAAGTGTTTTGGTATTAGGGATAGAAGTGTGTGTGCAAGTATTAGTGGGTTACGGTTGCAGTAAGGGCTAAGTGAGGGGAAGGGTTTAGTGCTATGTGCATGGGTTTATGTGGTGTGTGCATCTGTGTCTTGTTAAGTACCTTTCTGACAACTAGAGCAGCAGAATCTGGAACAGCCAGGCACTAGTAAGCAATGACAAAAATAAACCAGAGAGATGGCAGTCTTGGAAAACAGTCCAACAAAAGTTTTATTAAGCGCTTTTCTTCCAGTTAGTAACATGAACTTCTTCAGATAAAAAGCAACAGCTATTCTCAAATTTAAATACCCCTCCTTAATGGCCATGTGACATAATGTTGACACTCAACTAGACATCCCCCTTGTTTTTTTAAATGAATATTACATTTATAAAAAAATCAGTATGAAATAACAAATAAGACAAATTGTAAAAATTTCCCTGTAAAACAAAAGTATATATAAAAATATATGTAAAAAATTAGTATACTACAAGAATATGTGAGAGTGAGAAACTATGATGTCTTGAGGACTTAGAGTGGATGTAAAGTTGGGAGTTGGCACTGGTAATGCAGCCTTTTTAAGTAAGTAGTGGGGGTGGTTCCCCTTTCCCTTAAAAACAGGTTTAATAAGCGCATGTCTCCAATCTTGAGGAATGTCCCCATATTTATATGACCTAGTGAATAATACATATAATGGTACTGCAAGTTTTGCTGAAGTGTTTTCAGGTCATTGTTACTAATTCCATCTCTTCCCTGTGCTTTGTTTGGATCCAGTTTGCGCAATTCTTTTTCAGTATAATCCAATTTGATTCTAGTATCTGGGGTTACCTGGATGTCACTAGGACAACCTACTACCCCATTTGTGCAGCCAAACTATTTTGTATAATATTTTGTAAATATATCTATAATCTGTTGTGTCTGAGAATAAATTTTAGAATCTGCACACAGTTTATCAATTTGTGTGTCTTTACTCCTTCCACATCTTATGTATGTATAAAAATGTTGCCTATTATGCTCAATATCTTTATATAGATGTTCTTCAAAATTTTCTTGATCTTGTCTCACACTATGCTTAATCTGTTTGTCCAGCTTGTTTATTTCAGTTTTCAAAGTTGTAGTTCGACCACCCTTCCATTTCTTATATTTTTTGTCTCTCACCTTAATCATATATCTTATTCTTATGGAAATATATCCACCTGTTGTTGTATGCCTAGATCCTGATGTTAAACATTTTTTTTTATTTTTTGCACTCAATTTCTCTTTCAAAATTTTCCACATTCCATATGCAGTTTTTCCACTGAACACCTCACTCCAGTTAGTTTTACATAGTGATTGTTTTGCTTCCATATAATCTGTAATTAACCTTCTGTGCATTGGTTTAGATTTCAGTTTGGCATAATTATCTAGCAACAAATTAACCTTTATAACCCCATGATCACTGCACATCAGTGGTAGTAAAACTTGACATGAAATTACAGTAATTTCTATGGGAACACAAATAATGTCTAGTATGTTCCATCCCTAGTAGTTTTTTTACAATCTGAACCAATTATTGTTCCTAAATATACACTGAATAATTTCCTTACTAACGTTGTTGAATCAATCATATTCCTGTCTGTTTCTGGTAAATTTAAGTCCCCAGCTAATATTCTTCTTCCCTCCTGTGTTTCATGTAAGAAATATATGAATTCCTGTAGGTCATCTGGACTTGACTTTGGTGGTCTATACACTCCAACAATTGTTATATGTTCCAGGGTTGTCTTTATTCTCACAGTTACACAGTCTACAGTGTGGGTGTTATCACTGAAGATGTAATAATCACAGGTCTCATAGCTATCTTTAATCCCTATCATAACACCTCCACCTAATTTTTTGTTAGAATGTCTGTTACAGTAAAAACATTTATACCCTGACAGAACTGGTTTCCAGTCATTGTTCTTTAACCATGTTTCACAAACAAATGTGTTTATGCAAAATGGCAAAATGTCGAAAGCATGGAACAGAGATTTTTTTTCCCCAAGGGAAAAAAATCACTGGGCCATTTTTGGGACTTTGTCATTTCCTCCACCGTGGTGCGATCTCGGAGTTGGTATATTTAAGTAGGGGGGTGTGGGGACAAAGCCCCCCACTTTATTTTGTGTTTTTTTTTTTTTTTTTTTTTTTTTTTTAACGGATCAGCGATTTATTTCATCTGGAGAAAAAAATCGCTGATCCATGTGTTTGACATTTTGCATTTCCGGGGTGTTTGGGTTGATTATATAGTGTTCGCAATTTCAAGCATTCGCTAATATAATATAGACTCCAATAAAAAAAACTTTATTATTAATGCTCCTAGCATTAACAGCCATCAGAGATGCATCAAATGCTATTCGTGGGCTGTTTAATTTTCAACATGGCAAACATCCTGCCTAGTTTTTGTCAAATATTGCAAAATATGTGCTGCAAAAATTTTCTTCCCTGATCTAGACAAATGCACATCATCCTGTCTGAACAAATGTGTGTCCAAAATAAGGCTTGGATGCTCTACACATTTCTGTTTTTTTTAAAACAGGACATTTTTTCCAGGTAGGTATTTACTCAAAAATCTTTTCACTCACAGTGATCTGACTATCCTTTCTACAGGTGACTTGTGAAAAACATGCCCTAAGACCAGTACAAGCAATACTATTTAAGAGGGCTGTCAGTTCCCTACTAACAGTCAGAGATTCCTTGCAGGTGACATCATTTGTACCAACATGAATAAAAACAGATACATACTTCCTTACATTAAGTCGTTCCAAGGCTTGTCTCACATCTTCTATATTTGCTCCTGGCAAGCATAACACTGTTCGATGTTCATTATCATCTCTGCAAATATAAGTATCAGTTCCTCTAATAACTGAATCTTTAATTACAAGAATATCTTTCCTGACCATCTCTGAAGAATGTTCAGCTTCATGACAGTGATATCTGCTCTATCAATTGTTACGAAGGATAGATCTTCATCACTATTAGTCTTATTAATCCCACTGTTTTCAGTGTATTAAATTCTCATCCAGCTGGTGTTGTAAATCCACAGCTTGAGTCATGTAGTCAACATCTCTTTCTCCTCTTTTGTCTTACAGTAATGTTCTTCAATCCTTCCATGTTCAATTTTGATTTCTTCCTTTTCACCTGCCCCTTACTTCTTTTTTCAAAAGATGATGCCTTTTTCTGTAGACTGAAGGTTTTCTGATAAAAAATATCATCATTCCCTGTAACCTGTGTTACATAACAAAGCAGTGTCCTTTTTATTACATATTCTGCTTCCTATACAGTCATTAATCAGTTTATTTTTTTTCCTTGTTATTTGTTGTGAACGTCTTCCTTTCTTTCTTTTTCCTTCTAAACAAATTGGATCCTCAGATTGCTGAACACTTGCATCCAGAATTCCAGAGTTGCCAGGAGCATCATCTTATTTCATAGGTGTTGAATGATCTTTGCAGCAAATAGATACATAATTTCCTAAATGTGTTCTATTTGTTCTATGCCTAACATTATTTAGTTCATCAGTCCAGTCATTAATATATGAAAGAACAGTTCTCCAAGTCATGCCAATTGCACAAGTGGAATCATTATTATTAATTCTAGATTTACTTCTAACAATGGTAAGCAAATCATCCAGCTTTTGACACAAGGAACACAGATCACCAGTGTTATCAGTCATTACCTTTAACTATGCATAGCATTTATTACACTGTACAAGATACTTGTGTATTAGCAAATCATTAATTGTATATTCATTTAAAGAATCCATATTCAGCTTCAAGTGAATACAATATTACAAAAGAAAAGTAACCAGAGAATTCAAAGAGAACTTAAATCAACTTCTATGAGAAAAAAAATCACACCAGCAATATACAACTAAATAAAGTACAGTAAGTTGTTTTGACCATACAGGTTCTACAAGCCAGACAAAAGTTGTAGTTCATTTGTGTCGTGCAGTAGCTTCTGCTCGCTATTGCTCACAGTAGCACTTCTTTTGAAAGTGTTTAAGATAGAAGTATTTGATGAAACAATTAACAGTAAAGCAAAAAATAGTATGTTTAAAGGAAAACAAGTGTGTTTAAGGCAAAATTGGGTATGTTTAGAGTAAAACAAGCACAAAAGAAATACATTGGGGATGAAAAAGGTCTTAAATGAGCAAAATGAATATAATAAGAAAAGGGGCACATTAAGCAGAAATAAAGCAAGGCAACTGTATGTGTTTTGGTAAAATGCTATGTTTGGGCATAACTTCGACTTCACATTGTAACTAAAGTTATTTGAAGTATCTCAGAATGTGTAAAAGTGCTTACAGTGTGTGCTTATTACTGTGCATGTATTTCAAAGTGTAATACAGTCAAAGTATAGTTATTTCAAAAAGTTCTTGTGCTGGGTGCGTCTATTCACAAAGTGCTGTCATTACAGAGTGTTTCTTGTGCTGTAAAGAGTTGCTTAGCAAGGTACCACTATTTTGGGGACATTTCAGTGTGCTGTATGCAGTTATTTGCAAAGTGTAATTACTTAAAATGTTATTGAGTTTTGGGCAACAGATGTTCAATTTATTCATATTGTGCAATTGCTTAACATGTTCCTACACTGATGAGGTGTTTTCTTGCAAAAGACGACATTACAAAAGTATTACAGTGCTCATGAATTACTCAGTCACATCGTAAAGCTCTCTAATGTTTCTTAAAGTGATGACTTTAGCAAATGATGGTGATAAATGACTTTAGCATTTCTGCCTTTACCAATAGATTCCAAAAGTCTAGCAACTGATGGTGTATTACTTTAGCATTTCTGCCTTTACCGATAAAATTCCAAAAATATCGAAAAGCCCAAAAAGTTTATTTTGCAAAATTCTGAAAGTATCAAAAATCCCAAGAAGTTTATTTCACAAAGTCCAGCAAAGTATCAAAAAGCCTGAGAAGTTTATTTCGTAAAGTCCAGTTATTTGAAAGTTTGTTCATTCGCATAATTCCAATAAGCCCAATGGGAGTAAAAGTTCAGAGCATGAACGCATTGAACAAATACTGTTTATACCAGAAAAATATGCATGCATGCATGTGTGTGTGTGTGTGTGTGTGTGTGTGTGTGTGTGTGTGTGTGTATTCATGTTTATTCGTAAGACCCTTCGCTGGCATGTGTTAATATGGCAGACGGATTTTGAAAACCCCCATCGCTTGTGTTTGATCAGAATATTGCAGAGAACTGGAGAATATATGAGCAAGAGTATGATATTTTCATACAAGTAGTTTATGCAGATAGAGATGCAACCACCAGGGCATTCATTTTGCTAAACCTAGCAGGGTCTGAGGCCATAGAAAGAGAGCGTTCATTTGTGTATGCATCAGTGTATGAAGGAGAAGGTGCAGACTGCCATATTGTCGTACATGCTAAATCAAGAGAACACCCCAAGTGTTTGAAGCACAAATTCATAGAAATGTGCAACCCCCAGATGAATATTACATTAGAGAGGCATTTGTTTTACACCAGAAATCAGAAACCACTGGAAACATTTGCAGCTTATGCAACTGACTTGAGAAACAGAGCTAAAACGTGTCAGTTTGGTCATCTAAAAGATGAACTGATAAAGGACAGGCTTGTATTTAGTATTAATAGTACTGCTGTGAGAAAGATTTTACTCTGTGACAGTGATTTAACATTGAGTAAAGCAATAGAGATTTGTCAAATCCATGAAGTGACAGAAAAACATACAAGTATGCTTGCAAGTGACAAGAGCATGGTTTCAGTTGGTTCCAGTGCAAACACAGATAGTATACAACATGTGGCAAACAAGAATAGGCCTAAGCACTTGACAGCTACAGGATTTCCAAAGAAACCACAAGGTTTTCCAGAAAGTTCTAGGAAAAGTGTGAGCTCCAGCGCCAGCTCAGTGCAACACAAACATGAATCAGCAAAACACAAATCAAGCTTTATTGTTAACTGTTGCAATTGTGGTGCAAATCATGAGTCTAAAAGAGAGAAGTGCTTAGCATTTGGTCAGCAATATCACAGGTATAGAAAATGGAAGCATTTCCAAAAGTTTTGCAAATCAAGTTAGCCTCACACAGTTGTAAAGAAAGGTCACACAAAAAAGCAAGTTGATCAAGTACAGCCGAAACAGTCCGCTTTCTATGTAGATGGTGTATCAATGACTGGTGAAAGAGATGATACAGTAAACTTGTTAACAAGAAGTGAAGTGTTTTGTGCTGTCTAGATCAATGGAAAATCCATAGAGCTCAAAGTAGACACTGGGTCAAAGTGTAATGTTATATCAGCAGATACATTTGCAAGAGTAAGAACTAATGAACAACTCAATGTAGCCAGAAATGAGAGACTTGTTACTTATGGAGGTGAAGAAATTCACACTGAAATTTCAGCGATGCTTTCATGTTATCTGGCCAAGAACTGTTACAGCTTGTTATTGTACATAGTCCAAAGACCAGTGCAATCTTTATTGGGTCTCAAAGATACTTTAAGAATGAATCTGCTTTCTTTTGCTAAAGAAGTTCATCATGTGAGTGCAGGTCCGAATTCCAATTTCTTCAAAGCCATTTTCTCAGAGTATGCTGATGTTTTCAATGACAAATTGAGCAAGCTTACAAGTGAGTGTTCCATGAAGTTAGACCCAGAAATCACTCCAGTAGTCAGACCAGCAAGAAGAGTTCTGATAGCTATGCAAGATAAAGTTAAAGCTCAGTTGGATAAGATGGTGCAGCAGGTGTGATTTGTCCAGTCACAGAACCTACTGAATGGGTGCTGTCCATGGTAGCTGCTGACAAAAAAGGCTCAGATGAAATCAGAATATGCAGTGACCTTAGAGATTTGAAGAAAGTATTAAAGAGATTATATTATCCAATGCGCACAGTTGAAGAAGTTGCAGCTCTAATACCAAAGACCACTGTATTTTCTGTTTTGGATGCAAAGAGTTCATTTTAGTAAGTGTCACTTGATCGTAGAGGCTCATTTCTAACTACTTTTGGTACTCTGTTTAGCAGATACAGATTCCTAAGGATGCCATGTGGAAACAATTCTGCAAGTGAAGTTTCTCAGTGTGCAGTGGAACACATTTTTTCAGGTAATTCTTGTACCATAATAGTAGATGATCTATTAGTTGGAGGCAATGGTGAAGCACAGCATGGCAGAAACCCCAAGAAAGTTCTAGAGAGAGCATGTGAAGTGAACTTAAAGCTCAATCCTCTGAAGTGCAAATTCAGGCATCCAGAAGTTACGTATGTAGGACATTTGTTTACAAATACAGGCTTGAAACTTGACCCAACCAGGCAAGCAGCTATTCTAGAGATATCAGTGCCAGACAGTGTTTACAGTGTTTTCTGGGCATGGTCAACTATTTAGGCAAATTTATACCAGACTTCAGTAAGTTGACAGCACCTTTAAGAGAGTTAACATGCAAAAATGTTGCATGGTCATGGCTGGAACATCATCAGAAGACATTTGAAAACCTTAAGCAGAAAATTGTCACCCCACCTATGTTAAGATACTATGATGTCAACAAACCAGTTATTCTTTCCTGTGATGCTTCAGGTTTTGGCCTAGGTGCAGTTATTCTTCAGAAGGGCAGGCCAGTAACCTATGCATCTAGAACACTAACCCAAAGTGAGGTGCAGTATGCTCAAACTGAGAAATAGTTTTTGGCTATAGTATTTGCATGATCCAAGTTTCATGATATTTATGTTTGAGTTATTCAGACTGAAACTGATCATCAGTCTCCAGTTATTATTCTAAAGAAGCCTATGCATTCTACTCCTGTGAGATTACAAAGAATGATGCTCAAATTGCAAAAGTACAGTTTCAAATTGGTCTACACTAAAGGTAAATTGCTCTATCTGGCTGATACCTTATCCTGGTCACCCAGAAATACAACAGAACAGCTTGATGCACAGACTTTTGACTTTGATGTGATGTCAGTGCATAATTTTCCACCACTAGACTAGATGAGTTAAGAGATCACACTCAGACTGATCCAATTTCACAAAGCTCAATCACTATATTCATGTCAGATGGCCATCAAAGCATTCTAGTGTATCATCTGAGGTGCAAGCGTATTTTCCCTACAGAGATAAATTGTTGATGGAAAATGGGATTATTTTCAAAGGTCCTAAAACTGTTGTTCCTGCTTCCTTATAACAAGAGTGGAACAATCAACACTACTTGGTTTTGGTAGACTCTTATTCGAATTGGTTTGAGATTGATCTGCTACCAAATTTAACCTCAAATACTGTTATTAGTAAATTGAAACATCATTTCTCAGGTCATGGTAGTCCACACAAACTTTTTTTCCAACAATGGTACTCAGTTCACGAGCCAGTTGTTTCAGAAATTTGCAAAATAATGGGAGTTTGTACATATCACTAGTAGTCCTGAATATCCTCATTCCAATGGTCTAGCTGAATGTGCAGCACAGAGTGCAAAGTAATTACTTGAAAAGTCAAAGGGCCGGATTTATGAAAGCTTGCACGGAGTTGTAGAGTAGAGTGTCAGACAGCCAATATGTCTGCCGAGCGATCCAGCAACAACCGGCAGGGGCGTGCATGAGAGCTTCTAAAGCTAGTCTTGCACGGACAGTGTCATGGTATGCAAATTACCTCATTTGCTGCTGAAAGCTATGCAAATGAGGTACATTTGCAATCCAGGAAATACTAACCTGTCCGTGGAAGAGTAGTGTTATCTGCAGAAATGTACTCCATTGGTAACGGAGTACCATTCTGCAAATAGCAAAACGGAGCTATGACAGCTCCAAATAAAGGATGCATCCAGTTGAGGAAGCATGCCAGTGGCCAAATATAAGGCCACTGGCATTTTTAAATGTTTAAAATTATTAAAATCTAATTTTTCCCCCCGATCTCCGATGTTTAAGCGTAGTGCAGTGCAGTGTAAACATGCGGCGCTTAAAAGAAAGGCTCATCCAGACTCTGCTACACTTTGCTGTGAAGGAAAGGTTAGTTTGCTGTTATTTTTTGTATTTCTGTATTGCCTTTCTATATTTTGAATACTGTAGTTTGTTTTCTTTACCTTGTGTTTGCTTGCATTCTGTTTTAACAGCATATTAAAACTTCAAAAGAGACCACAGCTCTCTCTGTTCTGAGTCAGGCAGACTTTTTCTCTCCCTCCCACCCATTTAAGTTGTCTTGTTAAATACCACTGTCTTTCTAGTTGCCCGCCTCTTATGTTAATCTGACCATATATCTCATTTCTCTCTACTTTCACTGGCTTATGTGAGTAATCACAAAACCATCACTTTTGAAATCCCACCCCTTCAATTATTTAAATTTATTGGCCAGCCTACAGTATTTCATAGTACCAAAATACAAAAGTAACCACCCCTTTCAGTCCATCTTGCTGTTTTAAAATAGTAACTCTCCACTAAACCTTAACTTTTTAAACAGGTAAAACTCAAGTTACCTACTTTCATATCTAACTTCTCTAGTGCACACTGCAGAGTGCATTCTTTTCAATCTTACCTTTAAGCATCCCTGTTACTAGCACTTTCTCTAATACCTAAAAGATCATCTCTACTGGACTCCAAGTAGACTTTTCCTATCTGTTAAACCTAGCACTTGCTCCTACAGTACTTATTACCTTGATACGGCACTCTTATAGATAGCACCCCAAAAGGCAAACTCCCATTTCTCTGTCACCCACGTCCCCGAATCTCTTTTAAAGTTTTTGTCTAGTCCTTCTAGCATGTCGAGGATCAGTTGCTAGTGTCCTCTCCTGCTCAGCTGGTGAACCTGGGAATATTGAGGCAATGTTACAATTGCCTCATGTACACAGACAACCCTCTCCTCCTCCCACAAAACACAAATACATGCGAGATGCAACTATATGGCCAAACTGGAGGCTGAGCTCTCTCAACATAGGACTGGCAAGACCAGTCAGGAGGAGAAGGTTACCACACACACTATAGACCCAGTCTCACATAGTACCATCACAACCTCAAATCATACACATAAACACACAAAGACATACTCGGCTCTGATCAAAAATCTACCAAAACAGCAGAGGCCACCAAAGCAGACACCCAAACAACCACCACCTCAGAACACAACACCTGCAACACATAGACCACACAGTCAGAGTGTCAAACAGTCACAGCCCTTAAGGCCAAACACAATGCCAGACACACTAGACATTGGTGACTCCATAGTCAGACATACTCACCAGACTGAGTAAGGAGAAGGTCACAGTAAGCTGCCTGTCGGGCGCTAGAATCCGCCACATAACGCAAGCACTCAGGTCTCTCAACAGCAGGTACAAATATGACTCAGTCATTGTCCACGCTGGTGTAAACGACCTGATCATTGGACTACATGAAAAGAGACATTGAGGAGCTCTCTGATTATGTAGCCCAGGCAGGTATGACCCTGACCTTGAGCAGTATCCTACCTTCACCAAGAATGATGCCACAATACAGAGATAAGATGATCAGCTTTAACAATTGGCTTAAACTCTGGTGTCATTCAAAGGGGATCCAATGTCTGTCTGCCTGGGATGACATGCTGGACATTGCACCTGTCACCCTGGGATTCGGATATTGGCAAAGGCTCTTGCCACCCCATAGTGCCTTTTTAGGCAAGGCTCAAATTCTAAACCTACCACCCTAGAACACAAAAAGGAAAAAACTAAGGGTAATGCTGCTCAATGCCAGAAGTCTAAATCTCAAAATGCAGGCCCTTCTCAGTATGGAGAACATCGATGTCTGTGCAGTGACAGAAACCTGGTTCAAGGCTCCTGAGAGCACCCCAGCACTATCAGGTTTTACCTCTTATCCCCCAAAATCCGGACAATACCAAGAAAGGAGGGGGTATCCATATTCATCAAGGACACCCACACCTCAAGACTGGTGGCAGCACGATGCATCGGAGACCATCCAGGTGCAATTAACCATAGGCAAGACTGCTCTGCAAATTGTAGCATGTTACAGGCCACCCTCACAAACTCAGGAACCTCACATGGCCTTCCTGAAAACACTAGAGGGATAAATGTATCACCAAACACCATCATACTAGGTGACTTCAATTACCCTAATATAGACTGGGAACACTACTCAAGCCCAAACACCCTAGCCCAAAAGTTCCTGGAATTCATAAACTCAAATGCCATGGAACAACTAGTCACCATCCCCACAAGAGGAGAAAACATACTTGATCTCATCATCACGAACATGGGAGCACAATGCTCAACACCGAAGTATACCCTCACTGGTGAGATCAGATCACAAACTAATCTCGCTGGAGGTCCTCATCCCACCCCACCTGAAATAAAAAGACCACAGTAAAGAACTTCTCAAAGCCGACTTCACACTTCTAAAGACTAGTGTGGTCTCCTTTAAGGCCCCGAGCTGGCGGAAAACAGTACTCAAGCCGCTGAATCACTTACAAATGCCTTCTACCAGCACCTGCAGGACTGCATGGATAAGGCAATCCCAAGCAAAACAAAGACTCTTTGTACCAAAGGCAAGCGTCCAGTCTGGTGGACCCCAGCCATAAACAAACTCTACAACAAAAGGAGGAAGCTACTACAAGATAGAGCAAAATCCTTAAAAGGTAAGACACCCTTGATCACTATAAGTAAAAACTAAGAGCTCTCATAAAATCATCCAAATAAAGACTCAAAAGACAATCATAAGGCCTTCTTGAAACCTGAAACTCCCAGATATGCTCAGAACTAGTTCAAAATGATGTGAAGATTACTGATCCTACAGACATTGCCAACATACTGGCTGACAGGTTCAGTGCAAACTTCTCCAAAGGAGAGATATCTATACCAAGTGATTGCAGCCCCCAAACATCTCCAGCCCAAGTGAGAACTGCTCTCCAAAGCAAAAAACACAGCATCCATGGGACCTGATGGTGTCCCCGGCTGTGAATTAAACCCACAGCTAGGACAGCTGTTTAATCATAGTCTTACCTCTGGAACTGCAACTGTGGTCCCACTTCACAAAGGCGGTGCCTCCACCGACCCTGGAAATTACCGGCCCATTAGCTTGACAAGCCTTATCTGCAAAGCCATGGAGAGGATCATAATGGACCGCATAAATAAAGACATAGGGAATTTGCAGACTTTGGATCCATCCCAGTTTGGCTTTGTCAAAGGCAGATCATGCCTTCTAAACTTGGTTGACTTTTGAAACAGTCACCAAAGCCATTGATGAGGAAAGGCAGTCCACCTCGATCTGGCGAAGGCCTATCATTGAAAAACTCATCAGCTTAAATGTTAACCCATACATCACAAGATGGGTTGCAAACTGGCTGACTGACAGAACCCACAGGGTCAGAGTTGCTGGCGCCATGTCAGACTCAAAGCCTGTCACAAGTGGTGTACCACAGGGCTCAGTCCTGGGCCCACTCTTGTTTGGCATCTACTTGTACAAGCAAACACAGGAGGGTTATGGCTGACAAAGTTTGCAGATGACTCACATCTGACACAGATATCCTTCAGAAGGGTCTCACAGAAACAGATAACTGGTGCCAGAGCCATGGCCTAAAGTTAAATGCCAAAAAAAACAAGGTTACCCCTAGCTACCAAATAGGTGGCAATCCACTGAGCACAGAAGTAGTTATCAGGGACCTGGGGACCCAGGTTGATAGTAGTCTGTCATTTGACACCCATGTAGCTAAAGTAGTTAGGAAGACCTTCTACATTGCCCACCTTATCATGAAGGGATTCTCATCTAGATCAAGGGAGGTCATAGTCTCCCTATACTCATCACTCATCAGACCAATGATTGAGTACAATGCCCCATTCGAATGTATCTGACCCGACACTTGCAGCAGCTGGAGAGGCCACAAAAGTTCCTCACCAAAAGGATAAAGGGTCTCAAACATCTGTCCTATGCTGCCTGACTGAAAGAACTCCAGCTCAATTCAGTCGCTACCGCTTGCTCAGAGGTGACCTTTGCCTAACATACAAGGCCATGTCAAACCCAGATTTGATGAATATGCTTCACCTCAAAAATCTAGATCTGTCAGAGCCACAAGACTTAAACGCTATTAATAGGAATAGATTCATCACCCAAAGACTTGTTCAAGAGAAATCTTGACCAATGGATGGGAGATCGCAGATATAAACCAGGGATTACCTCAGTGTCACTGCTCGACAGAGGCACAGCAAACAGATAGCCTAGTATGAACCTATGAACCTAACCTATAAACAAGAAAATAATTAGAAAATAGCCAAAAATAGGCATTTTCACTAAAAAGCTTATCCTGCCATGCAGGTGAATGGCAGGCTGAAGACAACATGGCCACTGAGTACTGGTTGCTAAGGGGGGGAAGCTCAGTGTGAGAGATGTAACCAAGCATTAGTAGGCAATCCTATGCAAATGAGGATAAGGATAGTGAATCCCAATTTTCCCCAGCATGTGAGCTATGTCCCAAGAGTGTAAGTGTAGGAAGGAAGGAAGGAAAAGAAGTAGTAGGAAGTTAACCAAGGAGAACTAGCAGAGCTGCCAGGTGAAATATATCAGAATCAGCCAATTATACAGGCAGCAGACTAGCCCAGCCCAGCACTTTAAACTCTGCAAACAGCAGTCTCCCCTGTTTTTCCCAAGAACTCTGCAACACTGCAGTATACAAAGAGTAAAAACTTAAAAAGCTTAAGTCAGACAAAATGTTAGGGGCTGGTCTTGCTATCATAAACCAACATGTGCAAGGTGCTGAGGGTAGTGATGTTGTGAATGCTGCTGAGCAACCCACATTGAGGAGACGGAGAAGAGTGTACAGACCCAGGGTAACCTACCAGGGGCTACATGAGCTGGAGATAGTGGAGCGCTATAGGGTGGACAGAGACTTCTTGCAGCAAATTGTTGAGCTGTGCCGGCCACGCCTCACACACAGAACCAACAGAGGGGAACCCATCCCAGTGGATACCAAGGTATATGTTGGCCTAAGAATACTAGCTACAGGTACCTTCCAGAGACCAACTGGTGATATGATGGGGATTTCACAGACATCAGCATCCAGGGTACTGCACCAGTTCCTGAATGCCATGTCAGCACATGTTGGTGAGCACGTATATTTCCCCAATTCTCATGAGGCATTAGCCAGCAATATGCATCTTTTCCACCAAATAGCAGAATACCCTGAGGTAGTGGGTGCAATAGACTGCATGCACATACACATCAAAGCACCACCTGGTGAGCGGGGTAGGGTCTATATCAACCACAAGGGCTTCCCCTCCATCAACTGCCAGGTTGTGTGCAATGCCCAGGGCATAATAATGAATGTGTGTGCTGGCTGCCCTGGAAGCTATCACGATTTTCACATCTGGCATCTGATGCAGCTGTACCAGAGATTTGCTAATGGGGACATCCCTGATGGTCACCTAGTGGGGGATGCTGGATACGCACTGGAGCCATGGCTGATGACACCCATCAAAAATGCACACACACCCGAACAAGAACTCCATAATGAGGCACAACAAGAAACATTATTGAGCATGTGTTTGGGATGGTCAAAAGTCATGGTTCCGGTGTTTTGACACATCTGGTGGAGCCTTGCAGTACTCAACAACTACATGTACCCAAATTGTCATGGTATGTACCATGCTACACAATATGATCCTGCAAAAACAGCTGCAGCAGGAACAGCATGTGGCAGGCCCAAACAGCCCCCCACCATTGCCAAGGCCTGCACAGGCACAGCATGACTCGGAGGAGGAACACCCTGAGCCTGCCCCAGTAGGCAGAAGGAGGTGTGCCCAGTATGCCCTGGCCTTGGCAAAGAGGCAACGCATAGCACATACACTGACTCAGTAGGAACCCAGGAAATGACACCTCTCTCTGACTCGCACATACAGTAAAAGGGATGCCTAACTTGACACTACCTGTTTTCAAACATGTATAGGGAGTGTACTATGTGCTTCCGACATAGGTAGCACTGCAGCACCACCTTAGGTATGAGTGCCCTATTTTAAGCAATATAAAGCACTGCTAAGCACATTTTACCAGTAGTGAGCATATTTAAATACAGTTGCACATAGCTGTGTACCACACTAACCAGGGCAACGTCGGGCAATGTTGGGCAATGTTGGGCAAAGTCAGGCAAGGTCGGGCAAAGTTGAGCAAAGTCAGGTAAACATGCTCACACCTGCTTTACTGTTCCTTAAGCAGTCTGGTCTGCCCAGCAGGAAAATAAAAAGCAGTGACAGGGCTCGAACTCTGGTTACTGTGCACTATAGTCACAGTACTGAACCATTAAGCCATGACAGCATTTCACTGGCACAGACACAACTTAACTCACTCACACATACCAGTTTGGGGGGGGGGTCACATACCTAACAGTCACAGCCAGCAGGACAAATGTAGACAAACACAAACAAATGCTGTATCATGCCCTCTGAAGAGGCATATGAATAACCTCCCCCCAGGCCTATGCAGACAAATAGCAGGCCAGGCAGTGTGATGTGGGTTGGGTAGGCTATGAAGTCACAAACTAATATGCGTGTAATTGGAAACTAAGGTCTGTAGTACAGTGGTATGCCTCAAGCCAGTACAATATGCAACAGTACAGACTGAAATGGAGTACCTGACATAGTGCAGGCCTAGCAAATGTGTATAAGTTTCAGGTGAACCCTTCATCCTATGTACACCCACAGTAACAATCAGGTGTGGCCCCTGGGTAGAAATGTACACATAATAGCTGTCCCCACTGTATGTAGAATGACTCATGGAAGCCCTGCAGGCGCACTGTGCTTCCTGTCGATGTACAACACAAAGGTGAGCCCTGAAGTAAAAACCAACTTGATTTTCACACACATATAGTACATATGCTCATACTGGACATGCTCACACACAAACAAATTTAGCAAATTTCAGTCAGCAACATACTGAAAGGTCATACTGGGCATGCTCACACACTTAGGCCATGTCTGAGTACAGCAGTGGGCCACATATATCTGGCAGTTGCAGTTGTTACTCCAGACACTTGTCACTATTCACCAATCCTGCCTTGTGCACACACTGATATGAAAACAGACCCATATAATATATTAGACACCTGTCATAATCAAACTATGTACTCCAAGTACTTAAGTTGTTCAAAGAAAGTGAAAAACCAAAGCAGATCAATAATTCTCCGATCAGTATCATCAAGAAACAATGAGCACTCCCAACATTATCCAACATTATCCAAGCCATGGTCAAAGAGTCCATAGAGAACCCTGAAGCTTTCTTTCGCTATGTCATAAATATCAATGTAAACTCATATATGTTCTGAGTCAGTGCAAACTGTAAATGATTACATGTACATGACTGACATTGTCAACATCTTGTCAGAAAGGTTCATACATATTTACCCCCTTCTCACTGACAAAAGGGCCCGTTATCATAACTGGAGATTGTGAAAACCCAGAAATCACATATACAATTGTTAAACAGCTCTTTCCAAACCTAAAAACACGGCGTGCATGGGATAACATGGTTTTTCTGGCTGTGTCATATGTGAACTCCAAAACAAACAGACCCTGCTCCTGAACAGTCTGTTGAGACTCACCATCTATACAGGATATGAAACTGTTGAATGGGTTACAGCAATGTTTGGCACACTCCACGAGTGTTGGCGCACAACAGACCATGGGAAGAATTGTCTTATAAGCCTAATAAGCCTGATGTGCAAGGCCATGGAGTCCATCATTATGGAACTCATAAACAGAGCTATTGAGAGCCTACAAACACCCAACCCTACCCATTTTGGTTTGGTCAGGGACAGATCATGGTTCCTAAACCTGTTAGACAGTTTTCAAGGCAGTCACGCAGGACATGCATCAATGAAATGAGCTACACATGGCCTACATAGACCCTGAAAAGCCCTTTTCCAACATCCCACACACATGTCGTATCCACAAAATCAACAACCTGTGCATAAACACGTATGTCATCTGATGGATTGCCAACTGGGGCACAGATAGATCCCACAAGGTAAAAATTATGGTCTCCTTTTCAAGCTGGTAACAACTGCTGTCCCTCATGGCTCAGTCCTGGGACCCCTCCTGTCTGGTGTATACATTTCAGAAATACAGTCAAACATGAGGGCTATGTTTAGCAAGGTTTGTGGATGACTGCAAAAAGGTTGTCATAATCGATGTTTGGGACAACAGAGACATCCTTAAAAAGGGTCTCAGTCAGACAGATGTGGTGTCAAACTTATGGGCTCGAGCTACAGTCATACAAATACCACATAGGTGCCAGCACCCTAAATATGGAGGTAATAATAAGGGATCTATGGACACATGTGGATAGTCATCACTACTTCCAGAAACACATTCACAAAGTGATTAGAAAATCATGCTATATGTTCCCACAAACTGCCAAGGTCTTTGCATGTAGGTCAGAGGAGGTTCCCTCTACTCATCAGTCATCAGACCCATCATAGAGTACCACAACACACTTGCGATGAATCTGACTAGGCACCTTCAGCAGCTGGAAAGACCACTGAAGTACCTCAACAAGAGCATTACTGGCCTCAGACAGTTGCCCCATGCAACAAGACTGAATTTAACTCAATCTGTACTCTGTTGCATACTGTCTACTCAGGTGATCTCTGCCCAACAGACAGGTCCATGTCCAATGCAGAACAGATGTACATGTGCTATCTGAAGTAACCTCAAGCTCACTGTACTACATGCCTTAGGGATATCATCATCACAACAATAAATAGAACATGTTGGAGGGATACATTAATAACTCACAGACTTCCCTTTCTTTGGAACAGGTTCCCTCCCAACCTACATTAAGCTGAGTCCCTCACTGACACTCTTCCAGAGGAGACTTGATGAGTGTATGTGAAACTGAACTGTCACACCATGGATCACTTCATCAGCTCTACTACACAGATGCCTAGGGAACTAACTCCATGGGTGGTGATAGCTGCACACTCTGGCCATACTAATATATGCCTTCAGGCAGATAGCCTATTACCTACCTAAGTACCTATATATGTAGGGAGAACACAGTATAATAAGCCAAAGATGGATGGGCAGAGATGTGTGTAAGAGGGTGACCATGACAGGGAGCCATCCAGGACTGTCCCACCCAGCACACATCCCAATGGCACAAAAGACATGAGGTGCACATCTCACCCAGTGTACATAACATCCACCAGTATCTGTAAGCATTACAGTGTATGTGGTCCATGTGCCTGCTGTACAACATGACGGTACAATGAAGTACACATCTACAATCTGTAGACATGTACCTGCCACATAGTCTACTACATACCTATGAACCTATCTTCAATAAGGCATATGTTAGCCTAGGCAAGTTGTGCAGCTTTCACCACCCCATTGGGTAGTCTCCCAAGCCCTCGTTCTAATAGTTAGTACTCTAAGCCCCTTTCTAGTGGGGCTGCTGATGTGATGGCTGGTGTGAATTGTCTGTTTCCCATCCACTCATTAAGGTTCCTATTGAAGAGTATCAGTGAGGGGCTCTGTCTGATGTACATTGGGACTCTGTTCCACAGTAAGGCAAGTGTCTGGGATGGTACTCTATCCCACCAGCATGTTGTATTCTTTGTTGTGATGAGGTTCATATCCCTGGAGTGTGTAGGGCGACTCAGTTTTGTTATCTGTAGATGGAGCATGGTCAGCAGTTATGTGTTGGACATGGTTCTGTATGTTAGGCAGAGTGTGCGGTACGCAACGAAGAACAGATGTAGTTTTACCAGTTGTGTTGCATAACACAACTGTTTGAGGCCAGTAATCCTCTTGGTGAGGTACGTCTGTGGTCTCTACAGCTGCTGGATATGCATAGTCGAGTACATCCAAAATGGTGCATTGTACTTAATGATGGGTCTGATGACTTAAGAGTAGAAGGCCACCACTACCTCTTCAGATCCTGATGCAAACACTTTGTTGATTAGGTGGGCCACATAGGATTTCCCAATCACTTTGGCAACATGGTTGTCAAAGGAAAGATGACTATCTACTTGTGTCCCAAGATCCCTTATTACCGTGTCAATTTTAAGGGGGTAACACCTATGTGGTAGTTTGTGTGTACTTTGTTTTCACCAAAGGGGATCACTACGCATTCCTCCACATTGAACTGAGCCATACAATCGACATGTGCGTGTGTGAGTGTGTGTGTGTGAGGGCCATGAGTACTGTTATGGGCCAATGTTGATGTAATGTGTGCAGGTATGTGTTTGCCCTAGGTTTCTGGTTTATGTGTGTGTGTCTGCATGCACACAGTTCCACCATGTGGCTGCCATATACGGGGATTTGTGAGACAGCTACAGACTGTATCTGGCAGGCTTTACAGATCACCATCTCTGGCCATGGATATGGAACCTGTGCCTGGCAGGGGTGCTACAGACAGTATCAGGTACTAATCCAGACTGGGTACTATCCAAAGAGGTTGACATATGTCCACTGGATCCAGGTCCCTGCTGGGACTGGCCAGAGCCACATGCACCTGGTCTTCTAGGACGGTCTATGGATAACCCTCCCCCAACATTGCTGGGGCTGGTACTAGCACTACGGGAGCAGCTGTGACTTGCTGGATGTCCACAGCGACCACCAGCTGCTGATGTTGCTGGCATACGTCCACGTCGACGTCTCAACCATCCCGCACTGTCCTGACACATAGACATGACATTGTGGAGGACATCCAATGTCTCTCCCCAACGTCTATCAATGACCTCAGTGTAATTATCTATGGCACCTGCTAGGTCATGGATACTGTCATTTACAGAGGTGTTATGAGCCCTCTGTGCCCTTAGTGCCTGTTTGGTGTACTGCTCCATTCGTGTCTGTGCCTCCATGACAGCCTGGAACATGCGTGTGGTAGAAAGAAGTGTGGCACGTCTGCCAGGGGCATGATGACCAGCAGTGCTCTGATGAGAACCCCTGGGCATCTGCCTATGTGGTACCATTCCAGACATCTGGCTATGGCTGCTGTGTCCTGATACATGTGCCATAGATACCACTCTGTCCTGGCCAGTGCCAACCGTACACTGTCCCTCAGCTAAGGGCAATGGTGATGATAGATGTACAGGCAGTATGACTGTGTGCATGGATGGGGTGGAGACTTGTGTGCTGTCAATTGGTGGCCCAACAACAGACCCTGACAAACCTGCCTGTGCCTCAACACACCTATCCTCATGATCACTGTCTGTCTCAGTGACATCAGGTTCCCTGCTGTATTGAACCAGCCCCATCTCAGCAACTGTGAGAGGAAAACAGGAAACACACTTTAAGACTTGAACATGATGTCAGACCACATGCACACATGCACACGCACATGCGCCTGCACACATGCACACATGCACATGCACACATGCACATGCACACATGCACACATGCACATGCACACATGCACACATGCAAACATGCACACACAAATACACTCCTCCCTAAAGCAAACACACACACACACACACACACAACACCAGCAATCTCAGAACATACACAATAGCAGGTGATGGTGGGGTACAGTATAACAAGCAAAACAGTCATATCACACATGTCAGCATGCAGGACATGTGTTGCTCAACAGCATGCAGTGCAAGTGTAGACAGTCCTTGTTACTAACAGTATACATGGCTTTGATGCATGTGTTTTGTTATTAGGTGATTGGCCTCCCCCTGGAATGCAATGCATACATGGACACAACATTGCTGTGCAAGTATACAAAACTCTGTAATGTACTGTGCACCATAACTCACAGGTCTACATACCATGGCTGGATGTGTATCTGTGTGTCAGATAGGTATCCAATGCTGATTACAGCCTCTGTGTCTTTAGCAAATAATTTTGGACACAGTTTTAGCACATGCATGATGAGTATTCACACAACATCATCAGTGGTGCATGTATAATTGATGGAATACCATTCGTCCACATACCCAATGTACAGTAGTTATGGTGAGTGTAGATCATATTGTGGACATGCCAGTGTCATCCATGACATGGCATGCTAAAACACAACTGCATATTTAAGCATCACACATACCCAATGTGTGTCATATGACCTAGCCACTCAATAGCATCACAAGACATATATGTGTCAGTTGTGCAAATGGTGATTGGTATGCATATTGTTTAGAGGTGCATATGTTTGCACACACACATTTAGGTGTATAGCAATGAAAGTTACGTGTAGTACTGTGGTTACAATAACTGGATGGGGTATAGTACCATAGGCCATCATCATGAAGCATCATGTGGTCACTCAAGGCTACAAGTGTTTCCCAAACCAGCACTAATCATGCTGCACCGGAACTGTATTACCTTGGCTACATTCACCATTTCACAACCAGTTGTTACATGGGTTTGTAAGGAGGCCAATAAGGAGCATTCCCTGACATGAATGTGTAGTGTGTTGCAGAGTGTTTAAATGCCCCATGATAGGCCTCTACCCCTCATGTATATTATGTGTAATGTGTGGATGAGATTTTGGATACTGGGCTGTGTCTTTACAGAGGGTTTGTGAATCCTTTATGTGTAGCATGTTAAAATGCTCTGTGTATGACATAGTTGTGTATGTTATGTGCATGTTGAGTATCAACTTTGCCTATCCAATGGTCACTACAGTGTAGCCACATTTGTTTGAGATGGTCTGGGTATTGCATGTGTTTGAGGCAGCTAATCACATTAGTGAGATGTGCGTGGTCTTACACCAAATATGCACAGCATGCATTATGGGTAGGTGTGTTACATGTGTACATGGCCCACACCTTAACTATGACATGCACTTTTTATTTACAATAATAAAAGTAAAACACACTCACCAGCATCTGTCCACTGCCTTGATGTCACCCCAGAGGGACCTACATAGAGATGAGACAGTTTGTCAGTGGCCACAACTGTGGCATTGCTACTGTGTGTTTGCAATCTGACAGTAGAACAACAGTTTACATTCACAGGCCTACAGATTATGTTCCAAATGATCAGTATTGCACAGCAACAGGCTCCACATCTTCTAATTACACACTCCACATCTCACATATGTATGATCTACAAATACAAATAACAGTAGTCTACAGATATGCCATGTTACCTGCATGCTCCATGTGTGCTTGCTGGGTGGCTCAACATCCATCATGGTGTATGTCTGCTGCTGTTGTTGTTGGACAGGTGCCATGAGGCTCTGGAGCAGCTCCTCCACTCTGGTGAGGGGGAGATGGATATTAACACCACCTCCTGTTGCAAGCTGTTGTCTCCGCACATCAGAAGCACGCTGACAGACATGTCTGAGTAGATCACTGCAGTGGTGGCATACCTGCTCATATGTCCGGTTATGCAGGCCTACCTCATTTACCCTCCGGACAACATCTTGCCACATTGCAGTACGCTCCTGCTGGTTCTGGCTGGTTTGTGAGAACATTAGACTGTAGTGCTGAATCATACAGCTAGTAATGATCTCATCTTCAGCACTACTATAGCTGGGATTTCTGTGATGCGCCATGATCCCTGGAAGACATAAAGAAAAAATATGTCTGAGCAAGTCATATGGCACATTTAACATTATACAGTACAGATATCAATGAACTGCCATATATAGCAACCTATTAGCTAACTGAGAGTAAAACCCTTTAACTACCACTTATCACTGCTCACCCCACAACTGCTTGAAAGTGCCTGGCTCACTCTGTCTAATGAACCATGTTCTGCACAGCAACAAAATAAAATCACTATATAAGACTATACAAGAGTACCTGGCACACTGTATGCAACACAATGCACCACCTAGCCACAGCAGATATACCTCACGCTGATGTGTAAAGAAATATATCATCCATCACAATAAGTGTAAGGTCCAGTAAATGTATTACTATTATACCACACAACTTGTTAATGGCAAACCCATAGCCAAAATATGTGCACAATTGGGAATATAGGTTGCATACTGCTGTAGTCCACTATAAATGTTGCTAGATATGCAGTTGTATGTTTTACCACACATATGACAGAGGACATGTTACAGACATGCCCACACACACATCAGACATAATTACAGGACACAAAGGTATGGCAACCCAGATAAGCTTTACGTGTGTACTATACAGTACTGTGTGTCAGTACTTACAAAACCTTAATTTTGAGGAATGTAATCTGTGATGAATACAGGGACAACACAAAACACTGGATGCAAGCAATGTGGACATACACCATACTTTGCTTTACAGGCCCAGAGCTTTGCTTTACAGGCCCAGAGCTTCAAGTAGTACGACAGTACACACAGGATTTGGATTCAACATCAGTACCAATCAATAATCATAGATGTAGTGCTTTAGCCTCAATGACACACCCCAGTTAAAACCAAGGGACCCCCCCTTAAATCCCCAAAAACTGTTTTTTTTTTTTTTTTTTTAAAAAAATTTTTTGCCCCCCCCCCTTTTTTCTTTTTTTTTCCCCCCTAGGGGCCAAAAAAAAGAATGCCCCAGCTTTTTGCTTGGGGATCAAAGGCCCAAAAGGAAAAAATTAATAACCAATTTTTTTTGGCCCCAAAAAAAACAAAAAAAAAAAATTTTTTTTCCCCCCAAAAATTAAAGGCCCAGCCCAAGACATGTACCGCCACATAGTCTACTACATACCTATGAACCTATCTTCAATAAGGCATGTGTTATCCTAGGCAAGTTGTGCAGCTTTCACCACCCCATTGGGTAGTCTCCCAAGCCCTCGTTCTAATAGTTAGTACTCTAAGCCCCTTTCTAGTGGGGCTGCTGATGTGATGGCTGGTGTGAATTGTCTGTTTCCCATCCACTCATTAAGGTTCCTATTGAAGAGTATCAGTGAGGGGCTCTGTCTGATGTACATTGGGACTCTGTTCCACAGTAAGGCAAGTGTCTGGGATGGTACTCTATCCCACCAGCATGTTGTATTCTTTGTTGTGATGAGGTTCATATCCCTGGAGTGTGTAGGGCGACTCAGTTTTGTTATCTGTAGATGGAGCATGGTCAGCAGTTATGTGTTGGACATGGTTCTGTATGTTAGGCAGAGTGTGCGGTACGCAACGAAGAACAGATGTAGTTTTACCAGTTGTGTTGCATAACACAACTGTTTGAGGCCAGTAATCCTCTTGGTGAGGTACGTCTGTGGTCTCTACAGCTGCTGGATATGCGTAGTCGAGTACATCCAAAATGGTGCATTGTACTCAATGATGGGTCTGATGACTTAAGAGTAGAAGGCCACCACTACCTCTTCAGATCCTGATGCAAACACTTTGTTGATTAGGTGGGCCACATAGGATTTCCCAATCACTTTGGCAACATGGTTGTCAAAGGAAAGATGACTATCTACTTGTGTCCCAAGATCCCTTATTACCGTGTCAATTTTAAGGGGGTAACACCTATGTGGTAGTTTGTGTGTACTTTGTTTTCACCAAAGGGGATCACTACGCATTCCTCCACATTGAACTGAGCCATACAATCGACATGCGTGTGTGAGTGTGTGTGTGTGAGGGCCATGAGTACTGTTATGGGCCAATGTTGATGTAATGTGTGCAGGTATGTGTTTGCCCTAGGTTTCTGGTTTATGTGTGTGTGTCTGCATGCACACAGTTCCACCATGTGGCTGCCATATATGGGGATTTGTGAGACAGCTACAGACTGTATCTGGCAGGCTTTACAGATCACCATCTCTGGCCATGGATATGGAACCTGTGCCTGGCAGGGGTGCTACAGACAGTATCAGGTACTAATCCAGACTGGGTACTATCCAAAGAGGTTGACATATGTCCACTGGATCCAGGTCCCTGCTGGGACTGGCCAGAGCCACATGCACCTGGTCTTCTAGGACGGTCTATGGATAACCCTCCCCCAACATTGCTGGGGCTGGTACTAGCACTAAGGGAGCAGCTGTGACTTGCTGGACGTCCACAGCAACCACCAGCTGCTGATGTTGCTGGCATACGTCCACGTCGACGTCTCAACCGTCCCGCACTGTCCTGACACATAGACATGACATTGTGGAGGACATCCAATGTCTCTCCCCAACGTCTATCAATGACCTCAGTGTAATTATCTAGGGCACCTGCTAGGTCATGGATACTGTCATTTACAGAGGTGTTATGAGCCCTCTGTGCCCTTAGTGCCTGTTTGGTGTACTGCTCCATTCATGTCTGTGCCTCCATGACAGCCTGGAACATGCGTGTGGTAAAAAGAAGTGTGGCACGTCTGCCAGGGGCATGATGACCAGCAGTGCTCTGATGAGAACCCCTGGGCATCTGCCTATGTGGTACCATTCCAGACATCTGGCTATGGCTGCTGTGTCCTGATACATGTGCCATAGATACCAGTCTGTCCTGGCCAGTGCCAACCGTACACTGTCCCTCAGTTAAGGGCAATGGTGATGATGGATGTACAGGCAGTATGACTGTGTGCATGGATGGGGTGGAGACTTGTGTACTGTCAATTGGTGGCCCAAAAACAAACCCTGACAAACCTGCCTGTGCCTCAACATACCTATCCTCATGATCACTGTCTGTCTGTGACATCAGGTTCCCTGCTGTATTGAACCAGCCCCATCTCAGCACCTGTGAGAGGAAAACAGGAAATGCACTTTAAGACGTGAACATGATGTCAGACCACATGCACACATGCACACATGCACACGCACATGCGCCTGCACACATGCACACATGCACATGCACACATGCACACATGCACATGCACACGCACACATGCACACATGCACACATGCAAACATGCACACGCAAATACACTCCTCCCTAAAGCAAACACACACACACAACACCAGCAATCTCAGAACATACACAATAGCAGGTGATGGTGGGGTACAGTATAACAAGCAAAACAGTCATATCACACATGTCAGCATGCAGGACATGTGTTGCTCAACAGCATGCAGTGCAAGTGTAGACAGTCCTTGTTACTAACAGTATACATGGCTTTGATGCATGTGTTTTGTTATTAGGTGATTGGCCTCCCCCTGGAATGCAATGCATACATGGACACAACATTGCTGTGCAAGTATACAAAACTCTGTAATGTACTGTGCACCATAACTCACAGGTCTACATACCATGGCTGGATGTGTATCTGTGTGTCAGATAGGTATCCAATGCTGATTACAGCCTCTGTGTCTTTAGCAAATAATTTTGGACACAGTTTTAGCACATGCATGATGAGTATTCACACAACATCATCAGTGGTGCATGTATAATTGATGGAATACCATTCGTCCACATACCCAATGTACAGTAGTTATGGTGAGTGTAGATCATATTGTGGACATGCCAGTGTCATCCATGACATGGCATGCTAAAACACAACTGCATATTTAAGCATCACACATACCCAATGTGTGTCATATGACCTAGCCACTCAATAGCATCACAAGACATATATGTGTCAGTTGTGCAAATGGTGATTGGTATGCATATTGTTTAGAGGTGCATATGTTTGCACACACATTTAGGTGTATAGCAATGAAAGTTACGTGTAGTACTGTGGTTACAATAACTGGATGGGGTATAGTACCATAGGCCATCATCATGAAGCATCATGTGGTCACTCAAGGCTACAAGTGTTTCCCAAACCAGCACTAATCATGCTGCACCGGAACTGTACTACCTTGGCTACATTCACCATTTCACAACCAGTTGTTACATGGGTTTGTAAGGAGGCCAATAAGGAGCATTCCTGACATGAATGTGTAGTGTGTTGCAGAGTGTTTAAATGCCCCATGATAGGCCTCTACCCCTCATGTATATTATGTGTAATGTGTGGATGAGATTTTGGATACTGGGCTGTGTCTTTACAGAGGGTTTGTGAATCCTTTATGTGTAGCATGTTAAAATGCTCTGTGTATGACATAGTTGTGTATGTTATGTGCATGTTGAGTATCAACTTTGCCTATCCAATGGTCACTACAGTGTAGCCACATTTGTTTGAGATGGTCTGGGTATTGCATGTGTTTGAGGCAGCTAATCACATTAGTGAGATGTGTGGTCTTACACCAAACATGCACAGCATGCATTATGGGTAGGTGTGTTACATGTGTACATGGCCCACACCTTAACTATGACATGCACTTTTTATTTACAATAATAAAAGTAAAACACACTCACCAGCATCTGTCCACTGCCTTGATGTCACCCCAGAGGGACCTACATAGAGATGAGACAGTTTGTCAGTGGCCACAACTGTGGCATTGCTACTGTGTGTTTGCAATCTGACAGTAGAACAACAGTTTACATTCACAGGCCTACAGATTATGTTCCAAATGATCAGTATTGCACAGCAACAGGCTCCACATCTTCTAATTACACACTCCAAATCTCACATATGTATGATCTACAAATACAAATAACAGTAGTCTACAGATATGCCATGTTACCTGCATGCTCCATGTGTGCTTGCTGGGTGGCTCCAACATCCATCATGGTGTATGTCTGCTGCTGTTGTTGTTGGACAGGTGCCATGAGGCTCTGGAGCAGCTCCTCCACTCTGGTGAGGGGGAGATGGATATTAACACCACCTCCTGTTGCAAGCTGTTGTCTCCGCACATCAGAAGCACGCTGACAGACATGTCTGAGTAGATCACTGCAGTGGTGGCATACCTGCTCATATGTCCGGTTATGCAGGCCTACCTCATTTACCCTCCGGACAACATCTTGCCACATTGCAGTACGCTCCTGCTGGTTCTGGCTGGTTTGTGAGAACATTAGACTGTAGTGCTGAATCATACAGCTAGTAATGATCTCATCTTCAGCACTACTATAGCTGGGATTTCTGTGATGCGCCATGATCCCTGGAAGACATAAAGAAAAAATATGTCTGAGCAAGTCATATGGCACATTTAACATTATACAGTACAGATATCAATGAACTGCCATATATAGCAACCTATTAGCTAACTGAGAGTAAAACCCTTTAACTACCACTTATCACTGCTCACCCCACAACTGCTTGAAAGTGCCTGGCTCACTCTGTCTAATGAACCATGTTCTGCACAGCAACAAAATAAAATCACTATATAAGACTATACAAGAGTACCTGGCACACTGTATGCAACACAATGCACCACCTAGCCACAGCAGATATACCTCACGCTGATGTGTAAAGAAATATATCATCCATCACAATAAGTGTAAGGTCCAGTAAATGTATTACTATTATACCACACAACTTGTTAATGGCAAACCCATAGCCAAAATATGTGCACAATTGGGAATATAGGTTGCATACTGCTGTAGTCCACTATAAATGTTGCTAGATATGCAGTTGTATGTTTTACCACACATATGACAGAGGACATGTTACAGACATGCCCACACACACATCAGACATAATTACAGGACACAAAGGTATGGCAACCCAGATAAGCTTTACGTGTGTACTATACAGTACTGTGTGTCAGTACTTACAAAACCTTAATCTTGAGGAATGTAATCTGTGATGAATACAGGGACAACACAAAACACTGGATGCAAGCAATGTGGACATACACCATACTTTGCTTTACAGGCCCAGAGCTTTGCTTTACAGGCCCAGAGCTTCAAGTAGTACGACAGTACACACAGGATTTGGATTCAACATCAGTACCAATCAATAATCATAGATGTAGTGCTTTAGCCTCCAATGACACACCCCAGTTAAAACCAAGGGACTTAATCACACTGTATACCATAGCACTTTTTCTGCCTAGCAACAGAATGCACAGCTTTTGCTGGGATCAAAGCAGGGACCCATAATACCATGGCATAAACAGTTTCCCACTAAGCTAGCCCACAAACACATATCTTTGACGTATTCACAAACACATTGACCATCACAGTCAGTCAACAGTACAGAGAATCTATTGCAACAAGTAGATGTAGGTGTGTATGAGTATATATAACTCTCTCTCTCTTTATATATATCTATATCTATATCTATAGATATATATATATATATATATATATATATATATATATATATATATACATATACACATCCATTGGTGTACATATACATATATATGTAGGCACATATACATTTCACCTTTCATAGTGGGAATATCAATTATACAAAGGATGTGAGTTATACAGTAATGTAATAATATCACACAGTCTTGTGATAAATGCATTGAAAGTGTTCACAGCCCAGGTAGCTTTAGCAGGCCTCACTGGCTTCAACATTGTAAACTGAACAAACCACCCACACTGTTTAACCACCACATGTCATATACCAGCACTGTATACTGTCTTGTTTGTCACACACTAAAATCTACATACAAATATGCGCATACTAACATTCACCAACATAAATATATCTCCACCCTTCACAAACAGTTGCAATATGTCCCCCTGCTCTATGCACATATACAGATGTGAATATATATGACACATATATATTTCTCCATATGTGTGTGGCATACACATACAAGGTCCACACTGTTGTAAGTCCCTGGAGCTCGCAGCTGAACTGTTGGGCCTTGCTGCAACACAAACTGGTATCACATATGAACACACACTAACATTAGAGGGGGTATATATAGCTACAAATGTAGATAAGCATACTAGACTGCTACAGCAGTTGCCAATGCTAAGCTACACTTTAATATTACTATCATGCATGTGTTGCTCTGTCACACCCATGTTTATATAATGGCAGCGCTAATCCCCCCAACAGCCATTGGCCACACTACTGTACAGAACACAGATAACATGGATCAGATCTTTGACATTTAATGCTGAGCTACACATTTCACAGGTATGTCCCACTGCCCACAGGTACACATTGTATTGTTCATAGCAGTAGTTAAGCAGGACATCTGTGCATAGATAAGTACTGCTGCCACATATGAATGGTTCACATTATGTAGACTACTCTTCAAAAACATCTACTACATGCCAGTAAATACATATGTGTCACATACCTTTCCTTTGTATGATTTGGTATTATTTCTTTTTTTTTCCTTTTCTCTGTCTCTCTCTCTCTCTGTCTCTCTCACTCTGTCAGTCTCTGCAATAGAGTAATTGAGTTTGTTGGCAGCGATTGCAGCCTGCTTTTGTAGGTATTTGCACATGAGCATGTGATGGCCTCTGCACCAGTTAGTGGCCACCATTTGCTAATTGCATGCAGCCTGCTGTGTAGTAATTGAAGTAATCACTGTCATAGCAACCCAGTACTATAAGTTGCTAACTTGGGTAGGCATGGCCCTTTCAGCTTTCCAAGATGGAGATCATCCTTGTTTGCTGTGGACATCATTGTTTAAGACAGAAGGTTGGTATAGTTCTTATATCAGAAGCCAGGGGTGTAGCCAGTGATTTACATTTTGTACTCAGACCTAAATGTTGCTGCTTCCGGTACACACTTGTCAGTGTAGAAATGTACTCACCCCTCAAAATGCTAACCCAAGATACATGGGAGGATGTACTTTATTTTCAAATTTTACAATTAACTGCCATACAAAGCTAGTTATTGAGATGTATTCCTTTGGCACAAGAATTGTTTGTGAACTGCTATACTGTGAATATTCATTTACTCAGTTTTAAACAGTTTGTGCTTTTTTAGTGTTGACATTAGCACAAGCTGCTCAAGAAAACTGGACACATTTCAGTACTGTGAGTATGCTTACCGCCATCCTTGGTAGACCCTGCACACACAGGTATATTATACATTTGGGTAGGGGTGCAGAAGTACAGAGAGCGTATGTATTATTGTGTGAATTTTATCTTGCTGGACTTACAGGGTTGCTGTGTACATGTTAGTTTATCAAGGCAAGTAGTCTGTCTGCGTAACTCCCAACTGTGGACCTATCCACATGGTAAACAGAGATTAGCCTTTTATTCTTTGTCTGTGCACCACACAGGTCTTTTCAGCACTAGAGCAATGGCATTGTTACAGTTGGTTGCTACCAGTACATGGCTACATCCTTTTGTATTTCAGTGTTGTATTCCTACATAAGGGTATGCTTCCGGAACTCCTTCCAAAGCTATTTGCACAGTGTGTAACAGCAAAAAGGCTGATATGCCTCTGTGTTTCTGCCTCTGCCAGACCTCTCAAACACTCAGGTACATATTTGAACAAAGTAAATAACAAAGATATTCCTCAGGAGAAGCAGCGTTCCTGATGTAAATGTAGAAAGCAATCAATCACTCAGGGTAGGAACGCTACGGCTGACGTCTAAGCAGCGTAATTCAACCAAAAACACATAAATAATCCAACGATTCAACAGTATAGCGTAGGAACGTTCATTTATTAGTTCAGTAAGCGCTTTCACCCACAAGGGCTTCCTTAGACTGTACAAAGAACAAGTTAGCACAGTCCATTATATAGCCAACCAATGACATTAATAAAACAATTAATCAATTTTAAAAAACAATCAAGCTATCATCAATAAAGCATTTCCTTTTACAAGGCGCAATACTAAATATAACAATTCCTAAACTCAAACTATCTGGATCTATAAATTCTATATATATTTTAATAACAAATAAACATATGTGATATGTATAAAATATTGTCACACTAGTATTTTAATACAAATGCACATCATTCACAATTCATCCAGAAGATGGTGCTATTGTTAAAATATATAAATGTGAAAAGAATAACAACAATGAACTACATTCCTAAAAATCCTTATATAATATATATACATAAATATAAATATTAAAAATATTTTATAAAAATATATTTAAATATGTTTGAAATTAATATGTCAATTATCAGTAAATAACATTATAACGCACAGTGGTCCTATAGTGTATGAACTCAGATTCCTGTGTGTTATTTTCTCATGTCATACCTCTTATAAAATACGTCTATGCTTGCAAAATAACATGTACTAACCACCAATAAACCTCATAACCTACTAGATTATGTGTATTGGAAACCTAATAAATTCTAGTGTTTCAACCCTCTTCCTAACCTTCTTTTCTTTAAAAACGGATGTAAGCTGACTTTATCATTCAAACCAGGTGGATGGTCAGCCTTACATCTAATAATCCATTTAGTTTCCATTTCCAGGGTGAGGGTTTCTAAGTCACCTCCCCTAGCATTAGAATTAACAGTTTGTATAACAAAGAAACTAAATTTATGTGTGTTACCCCTCACTTTTTGATGCTTGGCTAGTGCATTACGCTCATCACCTGTCCTCATGCTATAATCATGCTCCCTAATCCTTTCTCTTAACTGTCTGTTTGTTTTACCAATGTAAAACGCTGTGCAGGAGCAACACTGAGCTAAATAAATAATATTTTCCGTTCTACATGTAGTTCCAGTAAAAAAGTTGAATGTTTTACCTAAGACCGGTAGTTTAAATGCTGTGTCAGTGCTAATAAAGCCACATTGGTTACAATTTTGACAGGGAATAGTGTTAGTGAGATGTGTAGTCTGCTCACTACGGGCCTTGTGACATAAAATTCTTTTCAGATTTTCCTTATTCTTATAACAAAATCTTGGCCTCGCTCCAACTAAATCACTAATTTCACTGTCTATACCTAAAATATGCCAATGTTTTTCTACAATAGCTCTAATATCATATATGTCACTTGTGTAAAACAATGGTAAATTGACAAACATCTCCCTGTTTCCTATCTCTTTTTTATTATTATTACAGGTCCCATGGATACCTGTGTTCTTAGGGCTAGAAAAATATGGTCGAGCTTTTGTACCTCTAATATGTTGGACATCCAATATAGTCTGATCAACTTGCACTTCGTTGTAATGCCTATCCAGTAACCTAGATTTCAATCCTGTTATCTCCTCACTAAAACCAACCTCTGAGGGGTTGAGTCTCGAGGCTCTCATAATCTGACCTTTGATCACATTGTCAAATATATGTTTGGGGTGCATACTGGTTCTATGCAATAAAGTGTTCCTAAAACACTCTTTCCTATGCACTGATGTATTGACAATACCATTTGATAACCTCATTATATCAACATCCAAGAAAGAAATTAACTCTTTGGAATAATTCATAGTAAAACATAAGAAGTCAGTTAGTCCATTAATATCTTTCTCAAATTCAAGTAACAAGGACTCACTTCCCTTCCAAACTAAAAAGAGGTCATCTACAAACCTTTTATAAAAAGAGACATACTGTTGAAAGAGTGGAGAGGGGAATAAACTTTCTTTTTCCCATTCTGCCATCACAATGTTGGCGTAGCTATTGGCACACGAAGTGCCCATAGCTACGCCATCATTTTGTATATACATATTCCCTTCAAAAATAAAAATATTATTTTCTAAGATAATTTCTAAAAACAGAGCTAAAAGTTCAATGAATTGCATGTCCATGTCAGTATATTTCTTTAAATAGTTCTGTACACTTTCTATACCTACTATGTTAGGTATTACTGTGAATAAACTTTTCACATCAAGTGTGACCATAAAATATTCAGTATCATCACCTAAATCAGACAAGTAATCATATAAATCCAATAAAAATTGTTTACTGTCTTTTAAAATGTTGGTATTCTCTCCGACCACTGTTCTCAAATGATGTTCCACAAACAGGGAGAAAGGTTCTGTTAGCCAACCCCGGCCAGATACAATAGGTCTCATCGGGGGGTTTTCAAGGCCCTTATGTACCTTTGGAAGGCCTTTGAGGATGGGAATTACGGGGTAGTTAACTTTAAGATACTTATAAAAATCCTTCTTTATTAGATTACTCTTATATAAATCATCTATGGTATCATATACTCTGAATATTTTAACCATCACTTCATTGATACTCAACCTAGTGTATGATCCATCGCTATCTAACAACAAATTCATGTTATTCAAGTAATGTTGAAAATCCATAATAACGATAGGTCCTCCTTTGTCTGCTGGTACTACTATGATAGTATTGTCATCTCTCAACTCTTGCAACGCTTTTCTTTGTATATATGTTAAGTTATTCTTCTTCTTTTTCCTTTTATCATTAGAGTAATGTGCATGTAAATCACTCTCAACTAGCTTAGAAAAAGTGTCTAATACAGGGTGTAACAATGGTGTATAAGTACTTACTGGTCTAAAAACATCTATCACTCTATCTTTATCAGTCAAACCAAAATCAAGTTTCAATTGTACATTTCTAACAAACATTTTCATGTCTATAATAGAGTCTGTCAAGTCACTGCCCTTACTAGGTATAAACGAAAGGCCTTTATTTAAAACCTGTTCCTCATATATAGATAGTTCTCTTTTTGATAGATTAATTATTAGAGATTCCCTTTCTTGGCCCACATCTTTTTCAAAGTGGGTCCTACCTGTTCTGTCTCTATTATTTTCCGTTTTTGCCTTCCCCTGCTCATGGAGCGTGATCTTCCTCTGAGTCTGGGGGACTGTATAGGGAAAGGGACATCATGTCTAAAAACATTGCCATCTACATCTTTACCATTGTCTATAGATACAATCTTTTTTCTAACTGTTGATGCATCACCATTTTTGGTGTTAAATGAGTTGACTATACCTCTTACATTAGAAGACGTGCTATTTTCTGCACCTATTGTCTTCCCTTTTGTTTGTATCACTGTAGGATACAAATTCACGTTATTAGCTATTGCATTCTGAGTATCATTTAAAATAGCAACAGTTTTAATAGTTGTTAAAGCATCAACATTACCTGTATCATTGCCAATTTCAATAGTACCACAACCATTTCTGTTTGAGTCATTTAAATTAAGCATTTCACCCTCATCAAGCCCTGCTTTCCTAGCATTTCCATTAATACCAACAGTTCTAGGCTAAGTGAAGACATGGCCATTTTTAAAATCAGTTACATCTCTTTCAATTTTAGTTTTTTTCTGATTAATAAGTCACTTCTCATATAATAAAACATTATCCATCAATCTATCAAGTCCCATAGTCCTTTTTGAAGTTTTATACTTCAAATTAATTAGTTTATGCATCTCAGTCACTTTTTCCCTTAAAAGTTCCTCCTCTGGTCGATGATAGTCTATGAGAAGCTTCATATAATTGAAGCTCAATTCCATATTAAGTTTCTGCCATTTTAATAAAAGTTCAGGGAAATGATTACCTGTGGTTGGCATTTTCAGCACACGTAATCCTCTAGGTATGATGTGCTTCTTAATGCAAGCCTCAAAGTGCTGCCGTTGCAGCTGCAGTCTTTTTAGTTTCATGAAATCAGTTTCCAGCTTGTCCAAATCGTCAGCCAACAAAAGTAACTCATCAGCGTTGTCCTGTTCAGGCCCACGCTCATCATCTGGTTCGAAAAACAGCAGGACATTCTCCCTGCCTGCTACACATTCAGTAAACTTGCCCAACATCCGGTCCGTAGTTACATTGGCGTCTGGGGTATACGCAAGTTCTATATCATCACCTCCTTCATGACAAGCCATAACGCTTCTCCGTGTAGGAAAAAACGGAAATCAAAGTAAATAACAAAGATATTCCTCAGGAGAAGCAGCGTTCCTGATGTAAATGTAGAAAGCAATCAATCACTCAGGGTAGGAACGCTACGGCTGACGTCTAAGCAGCGTAATTCAACCAAAAACACATAAATAATCCAACGATTCAACAGTATAGCGTAGGAACGTTCATTTATTAGTTCAGTAAGCGCTTTCACCCACAAGGGCTTCCTCAGACTGTACAAAGAACAAGTTAGCACAGTCCATTATATAGCCAACCAATGACATTAATAAAACAATTAATCAATTTTAAAAAACAATCAAGCTATCATCAATAAAGCATTTCCTTTTACAAGGTGCAATACTAAATATAACAATTCCTAAACTCAAACTATCTGGATCTATAAATTCTATATATATTTTAATAACAAATAAACATATGTGATATGTATAAAATGGTTATGAGGTTTATTGGTGGTTAGTACATGTTATTTTGCAAGCATAGACGTATTTTATAAGAGGTATGACATGAGAAAATAACACACAGGAATCTGAGTTCATACACTATAGGACCACTGTGCGTTATAATGTTATTTACTGATAATTGACATATTAATTTCAAACATATTTAAATATATTTTTATAAAATATTTTTAATATTTATATTTATGTATATATATTATATAAGGATTTTTAGGAATGTAGTTCATTGTTGTTATTCTTTTCACATTTATATATTTTAACAATAGCACCATCTTCTGGATGAATTGTGAAGGATGTGCATTTGTATTAAAATACTGGTGTGACAATATTTTATACATATCACATATGTTTATTTGTTATTAAAATATATATAGAATTTATAGATCCAGATAGTTTGAGTTTAGGAATTGTTATATTTAGTATTGCGCCTTGTAAAAGGAAATGCTTTATTGATGATAGCTTGATTGTTTTTTAAAATTGATTAATTGTTTTATTAATGTCATTGGTTGGCTATATAATGGACTGTGCTAACTTGTTCTTTGTACAGTCTGAGGAAGCCCTTGTGGGTGAAAGCGCTTACTGAACTAATAAATGAACGTTCCTACGCTATACTGTTGAATCGTTGGATTATTTATGTGTTTTTGGTTGAATTACGCTGCTTAGACGTCAGCCGTAGCGTTCCTACCCTGAGTGATTGATTGCTTTCTACATATTTGAACAAACTCAGGGAAAAGTAGAGAAAAAGTCAGGGACACCTTTAAAATATTAGTGCCATTAAGTTGAGACTTTGAGAGAGCCAGAGCATATGGATTAATACACCTTTTCTGAAGTAAAAGAAGTGTCTAACTCTTAATTATTGTCATTACTCATTACATGTAATTCACCACCTTTCTGGCCAAAGTCAGTACTTTTCAGAGGGATTCAGAGGGACAGAGCTAAATTTTGTTTCAAAATCAGGGACATCCCTGAAAATTAGGGACAGTTGGGAGGTATGGCCTCTGCCCTAAACAGATATGCCAGTGTTTGTCCTGCTATGATACTGTGTGGGGGTTGTAAAGTGATGGTGTAACATTATTTCCTGCTAGAATGGCTGCTTCTCTTATCACAGACATGTAATGTAATCCCACAACAACTGTTGGTAAAGATCCACAGAATAAGTTGTGTGGTATGGCATTCCTATTTTTCCTTCACATTCACTCATTCTGATGCATGATATATTTATTTCAGCACCAACTTGTTCTATATCTACCGTAGCTTAGTGGTACTTCATAGAGTGTAGTGTGTACAAGGTCCGGGGTTCGAGACTGACAGAGGTGTTTTATTTTGCTCCTGAGCAGAACAAGGGCCCTCACAAACAGAGTGACTAGCTTAGCAATGCTTAGCTAAGCTCAAACAAGTGCACACTCATGCAAACCCGCTAACTACTGCTTAATGGTGCTTACTCCCGCCAACCCTCGCGGTCATTTCTTTGAAAGAAAAGAAAAATGGGGAGATAGGACAGTAGTGAAAAAGAGGCACAAAGAGGAAAAGACAGTATGGAAAGTAGCTCGGGATGTGCAGAATGGGTGTAGGGAAGGTCCATAGCTGCCCATTTCTTTAACAGCAACAGCTGTGCATATGGAATACATTTGGAGTTAAATATGAAACCTTCAACCCCTGAGAGAGGGGTGAGGACAACTAAGTATGTTATAATGCCAATTAAATTACATTTTATGTGTCCAGGGGACATGTGTGCAAAATGGGCAGCTATGTATGGTGTGTAATTTTTTTTTTTGGGAGCAGATTGCCCTTTTTGTTCAGGTGAGTGTGGAATGTCAGGTAGGGGAAGTAGATATATTTGGGGAGGTAGGTTGGGGAGGTAAACAGACAAGACAAACAAGATGCATACAGGGGTGGAATATGACACGTGGTGGGTGAACACCATTGACAGGGAGGGATGTTTGGAAATCGCAGGCCCATGAGCCCACAGATGGCAACAGTGGAACTGAGATCCCCACCCATGGGCAATCACCACTGCACCTTCACAGGCCAGAGGGTGGCTGTACTGGGGGCTGTGTAGGAGGGGCAGGCTGACCCGGGAGCTGCACCACTCATGCCTCAAGCTGGCGTAGAGGTTCTGCAACAGAAAGCTCAATCTCTCTACGCACCACAGCCCGGACCGTTCGAAGGGTGATAGGTGGCCCTACTCCACCCACGCTTGCATGGGGGGGGGCGAGCCCCATCCCCTGTAGTGCTTCCACCCAAAGGTGGCACAGGGCCAACAGAGGAGGAGGTCCCAGGCTGGGCACCGGACCTGCTGGTGCCAGGTGCCATGGCCAGCTGAGGTGGGACAGGTGGATCCGCAGGGACCGGCCTTCCCATATGAACTATGTTTTAGAGAATTTAATAAAGATATGGGTTAGTAACAGTCAACAGCATTCCCAGTTAGTTATAACAGCATGCAGAAGTATTCCCATTAACTCAACACACCAGAGTTTCAGCAGTTGAAAAGCAAGCATAACACATGCATATATAGAACAATAGTGGACATTACAACAGCATGCAGGTTTAATTGATGGCAACAGGCCACCAATATTGTGGTATTTGAACAGGGCACATGCATAGAAATGAATGCAAATATTTATAAACCAATAGGACATATGTCCCAACAAATGTTTTGAGATTAGACATACCCATTGATGTGTGGAATTGCATTTTTTATGCACATACAGTAGGGTGGATAAGATAGCTCAATTAACAACTTATATATCCTTCTAGTTTACACTACATTCCTATTAACTATAGTTATATGTCCCTTACATGTATTATTACACTACCCAATGTCCTTCTATTGTGCAATTTGATTTTGCTAGATCATTATATACATGAGCTGTATCTGACATACAAACTGTCCAGGATGCAGATGTTACTGCTACATATTTCTTGAGTTGCTCACATACACTACTGCTGAGATGGTACACTGACAGCTCTGCATTCATATAATTATTTAGATATGTTCAGGTGAAATTATCAGTTATATGTTAACAGCTCCCTACATTTCTGGCAGCACACTGACATTTCTGGGGAACACAATACCAAGCTACTCATGTGCCATATTAACCTGTACATGCTGGGCATGAACCAACAGTTAAGGGCTGTAAATATGCATAAAAGCTACTAGCACTCCCTTCATCCACTTTATATGGGACTACCCAAGTGTGGGTTAACTAACACTGCTTAATACAACAGTACTATTTCTAAAATGCAACAGTACAACAACATATTAAAGAAAATCACATAGACGCACTCCAGGAATTATACCTTTATTAAATATGTATTATACCTTTATTTATTGGGTTAAAACACTTTTTTGAAGGCTCTCTCATTTATTTTATATAACAGTACATGCAGAATAATTACTAACCTGCCTGGTGACACAGCCTTTGCAGCCTATCTTCAATGGCTTGCTGATTCATAGCCCGAACACCTGCAGCTGTGAAGTAAATGCAGTGATAATGAGACATACCTATCCATAGTATAGACAAGAATAGCAATTCTTAAATACTTAATACAATGGCTACTTACTCAGTACTGGGGCATTTGCCATCCCACGGGCCTCCTGGATCCACTGGTCCAGTTGATCCTCTTTACGTCACTTCAGGTCAGAGTAATGGTGCCTGACCTGCATCTGAGGAATGCCAGTGGCACTGGTGAGATCACGAGCTAGACAGTTCCAGGCCTCTGTTTTGTATTGGGTGCCCTGGTACTGGCCCCGCAGGAGTCTTTCCACATGATTGTGGACAAGGAGCCAAACCATTACTTTGGTCTCCTCAATGCCCCAATGTTGCACTCGAAATTGAGTGCCTTCTCCAACACGGGCCATGCTGACTGCAGAAGGGAGCTACAACCAGTTATGGCAAGTATTCCCGCCTGTGGAGCTTAAATATGCCTCATTTCCCGCACTTATTTGTGATTGGCCAGTTTTGAAAAAACTCAGCTGTAGGCACACTTGCTTAGCTGATGTTAGCAATGTTTAATATTCCTTTGACAGATATGTGTCTGTTGAAAGTGTATGATTATGAAATGCTGTCATGGCTTAGTGGTTATGTGCTGTGACTATAGTGCACAGTATCCCTAGTTTGAGCCCTGTCACTGCTTTTTATTTTACTACTGGCCAGACCTAAATGGTTAAGGTACAGTAAAGGAGGTGTGGCTGTGTTTAGCCGACTTTGCTCAACTTTGCCCAACTTTGCTCAGCATTGCTCGACATTGCTCGATGTTGCCCGACATTGCGCTGGTTAGCGCGGTGCACAGTTACTCGCAAACATGTTCTGTTTGCGCTGGTTTGCATGATGCGCAGCTCCACGCAAAGACATTGTGCTAGTTAACGCAGTGCTCACCTACGAGCAATTAAATATAAATATGCTCAATACTGGTAAAATATGCTTAGCAGTGCTTTACATTGCTTAAAATAAGTTACTCATGCATCAGTATGCATAACCATTTCACTTTCAAATATATATATATATATATATATATATATATATATATATATATAAAATTCATTTACTACTACATATAACATTTCAATGCTTTTTACAAAACTTTAAATAAAACATGTCAGGAAATATTTTTGTATACAGATTTCAAACCGAAAATGAAAAGTGTAGTGGTGGGACTCGAACCGGGAATGCCTCCTCTTTGTGCAAAGGCTCTAACCACTACTCTATCGCTATTTCACTTAATTTGCATATATTTTTTTATTATCGTCTTCGGTGTCTAAACTGCTAACTGTAGCTAAGCAATGGGCAAACCCGCGCAAACACATACAAATATGGGCAGCTATATCGGAAATAAAAAAAACATTTCTTTTACTTTTTATATTTGTACAGGGTTTGCTATATGGGGGAGTGTAGTGTTAGAATGTACACATGTGAGCAGACTCACTCATGTAACTAAACATTTCCCTAGTTTCAAACTTGCAGGGTGTGGATTTTTGGACTGATCGGCAGTCCGACACGCCCCCCTTAACTCGTCCACGCTCCATGTTCGTTTTAGAGTTGAGGCAGCGTGCCCTCATTAATATGCATGGCGCACTGCCGTCTTACTCTTAGACTGGCTCTTCCGTGTAAGACTAATTTAGTCTTACACGGAAGATTAGTGAATCCTGGGGAAAGTGTGACAATGCCGATGTATTTCTGAATTTGCTTAATCTCAGAAACATACCCCATGATGATATTCTTGGCTCACCTGCTGAAAAACTACTTTCCAGGCAAACTAGAACTATGCTATTTCTTTCAGTCTTTCACTTTGTTGCAGCCTAAACCTAAGAACAATAAAACCATCAAGGCTCAATCGTTTAAGTGTACTATCCAGAAATCTAGGTACGACAGATAGAGCAGATTACTTTGCTCATTGAGGGAAGGAGAGACAGTACAAATCCTGGCAACAAAAGGTTTTGCTTGAACAGGACATATTAGAGGCATTTGTGCTGAGCCAAGATCCTATTTGTTGATTCTGAGGGTGTGGAGTATAGGAAAAATCACAGATATCTTCTTACTGTACCAGAATCATCATCATTTCAGTCACAACATTGTATCTGTGATGCAAACTCTAAGTCAAAGAGTAAGTCAGAAACTGTTTCTAGATCAGAATGTGTTCAAAAATCTGATTCTGTTCCAGAAAGTGATTCGAACATTCCACAAGTCAACCATTTTGCAGAAACTGTCCCAGTTGCTAAATCTAATTCCCAGTTTTATGTCACACAATATGGATGAGTTTCTAAGCCTTGTGTGAAATATGCAGCAACATGGACTTAATTGTATATACATGTGTATTTAGTATTGCATAATGCATGTTTATAGATTATATGTGATTTCTGCATGCCAAATAATCTCGTAAGAAATTGCATGATCTATTTCTCAAAGAGAGAGGATGTAGTTTAGACTGTAAAGTGTGTGTGTGCTTTATCTTTAAGAAGCATACAAGGTTTTACATGCACATACAAATTCCAGACACGTGCAATCCCTAGTGCCATTTTGTAGAAGCAGCCAGAGTGAGCATGCATGATCACAGTTGTTAGTTTGTATATAGGTTACTTAAGTTATAGTCAGTAAGTCTATTGTGATGTGTTTGTATGAAATAAAGCTGCTTGAACAGAACCCATGAAGACTTGTCGACATTATTGTAGCACATATTTTAATACCGATGAAGAAGGCACTTTTTGGCATAATGGTTAAGGTGTTTACCTCACTAGCACAAGGTACAGGGTTTAGTTCTCATCTTGGGAAGCATGGCTAAGCTTAAAAAAGCCTTCTGGAGTCATTAGCCTAGTAATGACATATGAACCTAGAAACTTTATTTCAAGTTCAAGAAGTCTACATTTGATCTCTCAATTCACCATGTGGTAAAAAAAATTTGAAAGTCTATTTTGCATGAGCTAAATGTATGACTGAATTACTTTTTCAAGAACCATGGCTATAATTTAGCTAAAATGGAAAGGCTGGTATTTATGGGATTGAGTGAAAATAAGAATATTATTATAAAGGATGATAAAGAGTGTACATTGGTAATTTAGTCCAAATGGGATTATGAAATGTCGGGTTAATAATCAACTCTCTGAAAAAAGGTTAGTTATTGATTCTATGTCTTTGTTTGACAAACAGATCAACTATTTTCTAAAACAAGCAGTAGCAAGAGGCCTTATTGGTTTGCAAGTATATCGGCAGTTAGTTGTAGAGGTTCCTAAGCCTTAGCTATTCTGTCTTTTGCCTAAGATACAAAGGTATATCTCCTCCACCAGAGAGACCTGATGTTTCTGAGTTAGGATCACTTCTGAACCTCTATCTGAATTCTTGGAGAAGAACCTGAAACTATTACTCCCCTTAATTGAATTCAGACTTAAAAATAATACAGATGTTTTAGATATTTTGGAAAACAACTGAGATTTTATAATTTTCTCATATGTGTACATTTGAAGTTAGATCATTATATAAGGGAATTTTCCAGCATGATGATTTAAGAGCAGTCAGAACTTTACACAGGGGAGTTTAATGATTCTTGTATTAGACCTACCCAAACATATGCTTACAAAGATTTTTTTGTTTTGTTTTTTGTTTTATGGTAACCAATGTTTTTACAAGTTAGTAATAAAGTTATGGGAGTTAACTTCACTTGTATACACGGTAATACATTTATTGACTACCTAGAGCAGTGGTACATTTTTAATGAAAAATGTAATCCACATATTGGGGAATGGCAGATGGTATAGATGTTCACTTGCAGCTGGACAGCAAGGGAAATAACAGGAAATTGTAGCAGCTCTGATGCAGTGAATGTTGAGGAGTGATAGTCCAGTGAGTTAACATATGACACAGCAATGGATGACTCAAGAAGAATTGAAGAGAATATGCCACGGGAAGATGCTGTATAACTTTCTATAGAATGCCCGCAGGAAATGGAGAACAAAAAACGTGTCCTCAGTTTAGAAGAAAATGAGCTAAGAGAAGAGCTGCTTGATTTAATAGAGATAGATAGTATTAAGATCAATGAAAGAAACAGACTGCAGAAGGTCAATAAAACCCAAAAAGTTAGAAGTTTGATAAAACAAATGAACACAGTAATTAGGACTGTCCATAAAGATCCATGCAATACAACAGAAGTAAACAGGATATATTACTGTGCAGCTAAATTAATAACAGATAAAATTCTACCACAAGAACACAGGGTAGTAAGGGAAAGGAAGGGGAGAAATCAAATACCATCATGGACGTATTGAATAGAGAAAACTATAAAGCAATTAAGACAAGATGTGTCACTGTTAGAAGAGTATAGAAGAGGGAACAGATCAACAAAAGTACTCAGAAAAATAGATGTGATAAAAGCAATACACAGTATTATAAAGGATCAGGATTTATCATGCACTGTTACAAATAAACTAATAATAGCAGCACAGGCAGAAAAACTTAGAAGATACACAGATAAATATAAAGGAAAAGTACAAAATAAGAAATGTATTGATGAACCAAAAAAGTTTTATAGACAAATGGGAAACAAGGTAAAAGGAATTGAAAGACCACCAAAAAAAGAAGAAATATATACATTTTGGGAAGTATTTATGAAGATCCTGTGGAACATAACAAAAATGTTAAATGAACAGAAGAAGTAAAAGAAAGAATAAGAAGTTCAAAGGTACAGGATATGAAATGGGATGAAGTAACAGCCAGACAGATTGAAACAAAGTTAAGAAAAGCCTCTAATTGGAAAACCCCAGGCCCAGATGCAGTACCTAACTTCTGGTTAAAAGTATTAACAGCTTTGCATGAAGATTCAGCTATGAGTATGAACTATTTATATGCACAGCCTGAGCAGACACCACTCTGGCTAACCACAGGAAAAACAACATGTCTACTTAAGAGTGAACCTGCAAGCTACCCTAAAAATTATAGACCAATAACGTGCCTTCCAATGACATATAAACTATACACTGGAACTGGTGCCAACAGAGTTTATTATCATTTAGAAAAAAACTCAATAATGGCAATAGAACAAAAGGGCAATAAAAGAAAGTCATATGGAACAAAGGGTCATTTGTTGTTATATAAAGTCATTGTGGAGAACTGTAAAAAGGGGAAGAATCTAAGTATGGCATGGATTGACTACAAAAAAGCATTTGATAGCATCCTACTGGTTGACTGATAGAACCCACCTAGTCAAAATAGGGGAAGACATCTCAAGTAGTAGACCCGTAACAAGTGGTGTACCCCAGGGATCAATCTTGGGGCCTCTGCTGTTTGGGATATACTTCTCAGAGGTGCAGGCCAAATCTAGTGAGCTATGGCTGACCAAGTTTGCAGATGACTGCAAGCTGGGTGAAGTCATCAATTCCTATAGTGATGTGGACATCCTCCAAGAGGGTCTCACCAAAACAAATGACTTGTACCAGAGACATGGTCTCAAACTGAATGACAAAAAATGCAACATCATCATCCTTTTTGGGGAGAATGATGTCCCCACAAATTATCACATTGATAATAAGGCACTAAGCATGCAATCAGTCAAGAGGGACATGGGAACCCAGGTTGATAGCAAACTGACTTATGACCACAATATTGCCTCTGTTGTACAGAAAGCTTTCTACATGTCTCAGCTCATTAGTCAGAGTATCTCATCCAGGGACAAGGTGGTCATAACATCCCTGTATTCTTCCCTTATAAGACCAATTATTGAATACAGTGCCCCTTTCAGCATGTACCTCACAAAGCACATGCAGCAGCTGGAGAGACCACAGAGATTCCTTACCCAGAGAATCCAGGGCCTCAAACATCTACCCTACACAGATAGGTTAAAAGCCCTGTCCCTCTACTCAGTCTCCTACAGACTCCTCAGAGGTGACCTCTGTCTGGCATACCAAGCAATCTCAGACCCAGCCCTGATGGGACTGCTGCATATCCACAAGTCAAGCTCCACTCGAGTAACCTGCATGCATGACCTCAACTTGGTCTGTGACATCAACAGACTTGTTGGCAGGACAGATTTGTGTCCCAGAGACTCCCCCTTTTGTGGAATAGACTGCCTCACCATGTAAAGCAGAGTACCTCATTAAACCTTTTTAAATGTAACCTGGATAACTGGATGGGGGACAGAAAATACACCTCTGGGATTCCACCTATGTCCCTGCTGGAAAGTGTCACAGGGTGCTAACCTGTTGGAACATGGGCTAAATTCATGGCTAGGCTTGTAAGAGCCTCAGGGCCAATAGCCTAGTAACTTCCTATGATCCTACATTCATGGATAAAAGAATGCTTAAAAATGTATAAGATACACCCTACACTGATAAACTACATCACAGCAACCATTAAACAGTAGCAAACCACTTTGCACTTAAGCCATAATAAAGGACAAATTATTATTCTAGGGAAAAAAATCCAAGGGGATATACGAGGGTGACTCTGTCACCATTGCTCTTTTGCCTTGCCCTTAACTCATTAAGCTGTCTGCTTAACAGATTAGGACTTCTCATCTTCTCTTTGTCAATGATTTAAAACTGTATAGCTCATCAGATGAGGAACTGAAAGCAGAACTGCAAGTAGTCAAAACTTTTTCAGATGCTATAAGAATGTCATTTGCTCTTTATAAATGTGCAAAAGCAAGCTTTAAAGCAGAAAAGTTGCAGAACCATGAAAACATCAGTTTGGGACAAGAATGTGATATAGAAGAACTTGAGCAAGAGGAAGTTTATAAATTTCGGGAATTGATGAAGGATCAACAATAAAACATGAACAAATGTGAATAAAACTTAGTAAGGACTATTTTAGAAGACTTAAATTAATCCTGAAAAGAGTGTTGACATCTAGGAACAAAATTCAAGCTATAAACCAATTTGTTCTTCATGTCCTAACTTACAGTTTTGGAGTGATTGACTGGCCACAAAAGGTATTGAATAGACTAGACAGGAAATCAAGAAAAATGCATCTGATGTTGTAAATCTTTGTTTATTCATTACAAATAGGACCTAAGTTCCATCCACAGAACCAATACGGCCATTTCCAAGCTCGTGCCAGCCAAAACTCTCAGGTAAGACCTACCCATAATGCTCCTCTCCTAGTAACTCCAGATCTCATTTGCCATGTTCCTAGTCAGACGTGCTAGCCATCTCTCTCAAAGCTAAGTAGAAAATTGCTATTTTTAAGACAGTTTCTTTTCAAAATTGTTTATTTTTTAATCAAGTTAGCCTTTTTTCACTGTCACATAACCTAATTTTATTCCCTACCCTTTACCTTGGTAATTTATTTTCTACCATTATTGGTACAGTCCCTCTCTCCTGCCTTTGAGAGACCCTTCCTTACCACTTGTGGTATTTTTTAAATACCATCTCTGGTATTCTCTCCCTTTTTCTGTCCCTTATTTTGTTTTTGTCTATAGGATAATCTTGTTGCCTTACTATGTCAGACAAAGCTAAATTGGGGTTTAAACAGTGTGACAAGTATGGACGTAAGATGCCTAACTCAGATACACATGCTTGTTGTGTCTACTGTTTGGGCGTGGATCATATTAAGCTGACTGTTACATTTGCACTAGTTTTAGTAACTGTACACTAGCAGAATGTAAAAATAAACTTATCTTAAAAGGTTTACTCAAGAAACCTTTTTCAGAGGCTCTGTCTGGGTCGGAGGTCTCACCCCCTCCAAAGACCAAAAAACATAAGGAAAAATGAAGTCACTCAGTTCCTGCATCTCCATCAGCTATGGAACCAAGTCAGCTCCATGCTTCTCCGGTGCCCTCACCACAGACCTCTTCAGCACCAGGCTCTGTGTCTTCTCCCTCTGTGCCATCCATGATATTCACCCCTATTTCAGTTCCAACCTCGGCACCACTGACTTCAGTGCCATCCTTGGATCCGACATTGGCTCTGATGACTGAACCTGCTTTACCACCATCCCCAGCTACGGTGCCGACAGTTTCTTCAGCTCCATCGGCTCCATCGGCTCCATTGGCTCCAAACCTTGAATACCTACCAAGGACAAGATACTCTCCAACTTACGGCCCTTTTTGGGGCAGAGGTTTAGCCCTTTTCTAGAAAGACCTGATTCTCCTTCAGCAGCCTCCTTTAAATCCACTAGGAATTTTTCTGAATTAGATCTAGTGCAGGTTGTGGACCAGCTTCTGGCAGCTAGGGGATTGTCCATTCCAGCTAGACCTTCCGTCCCCCTTGGCTCAAAATATTTTACTATATCTTCCCCCTGTTTATCCTCCTCTGGCCTCTGCCAAGATCCAGGAGATCTCAGTACTGATGTTCACTCCGGTGCATACTGTCTCAGCTCCGACAGCAGTGTTTCCCCTGTCAGCACCATCCACCCTTGCTGCATTGGCTCAGGTGGGGCCGATGCTCTCTCAGAGCAGTGCTTGGACCACCTATTTTTTTTTGCTGGTGCCATCTATGTCCATGGCTCCAGCTTCCAGTTCTCTCAAAGCTTCTCACCTGGAGGTGGGCTCCTCAGGGTGAGGTGTGACCCCAGTTCCAAGGTTGTCCCTCCCGGTTCTGGGCTCCCATCCCTCCTTGGGTGGGCCTGCTGTCCATGTGGTGGAGAGGGTCCTTTACTCTGAAGACTCAGAGTTAGCACCAATGACATCAGTATCAGAACCCCCCCAGCATGCACCTCTCCCAACCCTCTATTTCCGGACCCCGGGCATGGGAGTCACAAGAACCCTCTTTGAAGGGAACCTCTTCTCCGAGTCCTCCTCAGAAGATCCCACTGGGGAGCCAAACCAAAAGAAACGGTGCAAGAGGAAGCACCTTGATTCCCCGGAGGAATCTATCACTGAAGACACTGATTGTGATGAGGGGGAAGGGTCCCCACAGTCTCCCAAGATGACGTCTCATTCTGAGACATTCTCAAAATCCTCAAGCAGCAGGGAGACTGGAAGTCCTCTAACCTTCCTTCTGAGGAATCGGTGTTCCTGCAGGCCTTCCATGCCTGGCCGTCTACTTCCTGGGTGACTCCACTGGCAGATGACCTTGTTAATCTCATTGTGCAGCATGCCTGGAAGGCCCTGGACAACATAGAACCTGTCCCTCAGAGGCCAAACAAAATTTTATCTACTCCTGAAGACCAGCCTCACTGGTCCAAGCAGTTGACAGTTGATTCTATGGTCATGGCAGCAGCCACCAGGAGGGAACTGGCAGAAGATAGTTCCACTGTCCATCCTCCAAACAGAGAGTCCGGACCATGAACAGACTAGGGAAGTGAACCTATGCTTCAGCAACCTTCACCATTCGATCGCTGAACTATCTGGCACACTTTACTCACCTCCAAAGAGACCTAATTTCTGAAATGTCTTCCTCTTTGGTAGGGGTACTGCCTGATGAGGTGCGTGATACTGTCATCTCATAGCTAGCTACCCTTGAATCTATTGATAAAGAATGAATGTCCTGTTACGACTAAACAGTTCTAGTAATGCGCAAGCACCAAAAAACAGGACAGCTGGATGCCAAAACAGTTAGTTTCCTTTATTTTCACAACCAAACGAAGATGCAAAAATGAGGTTGAGCGCTTTCATCTAGAATACTAGACTTCCTCAGAACATTGATATTAACAATTCTCCCCATTATATACCTAAAAAGCCCGCCATTTACATCAATTATCCAATCTTGCTTGTGAACTTCATTTTATCATAATTTAAAGGTACAATAATATATTATATACTATTACAGTCTATATCTTTCATAAAAATAACACATAACTTATACACTATGCACATACTGTTAAAAATTTATAATCATTTTCATGTATTTACAAATAAAATAGGTAATGGACTGAAATTACTTCTGACATAATGAATTCTTATCTAAATACAATGTGTATTAAAAATTCCCACGTGAAACACTTGAATAAGATAAAATATCTCATATGCAATGTTATCCATTCTTATACATGCATTCTCTGGTATTTTGTGTAAATGATAGTGCATGTATTGTATAATTTAAATTATTCACATCGACCTGCCGGTTACAATGACAGCAATACATCAATATGAGGTTCCAATATTCAGGAATAGTAAAAATATTCCACCCATTCCGTATTTAATCTACACCAATGGTCTAGCACCACAAATATTGTCTGCTAGAGACGTATAATGTACAATGGATACAAGTGTCCGCATCCATATGACATCAAAATGTGATATGCTATTAATACTGGAGTCCAGAGAAACACCACAATACATCCACATACTATGTTTACATAATGAGTTTACATAATAACAATTACTAGTCTAATATTTCTTATGTCCTCACTAGGGGTTTGGTAGGAATAACTTAATTTAAGCCAGGGGGTGTAGCTACATCTAATCGTAGCTGCCATTTAATCTCCTTTTCACTAACTAGTGATTTAATATCACCCCCCCTGGGGTTAGGTGTTATAACCTCAAGTATACCAAACTTAAATCCTACACATCCTTGGCTATGAATAAGGTGACGGGACAAGGCATTATTCGTATCCAATTTGTTAATACAATATAAGTGGTCATAGATTCTATTTTTGAAAAAACGATCCGTTTTCCCCACATAATAGCTCTGACAGGTGTCACAAATAGCCAAATAAATCAGATGTTTCGTCGAACAGTTCCCATGTCTAAATGTGATTTTGGTATGTGTAAAATTGTTTAACGTGATGTTTATGTCTTCAAATATGTATTTGCAATAGTTACAATGGCCACATTTCCTTGTCCCTACTTTTTTCGCCTTATCCAATTGATTCTGATTATATTTTATTTGTATAATTCTTTTCAAATTATTTCCTGCTTTATAAACAAATTGTGGTTTATAGGGTATCTTTTCTTTTATAGTTAAATCACTTGTTAGTATATTCCAGTTTTTGGTGATAATTCCCTTGATTTCATTTGTGTATTTTCCATATTTGAATATACATGCTTTCTTATATTCATCACCATTAACAGTTCTATCCTTCTTGTTAGTTATCCCTATTCCTAAAAGGGGTATATATTGTTGCCCCCATTGTTGTGATACATATGTTGTGATATCTCTGATCATATCGACTGGATATCCCTTTTCTATGAATAAACCTCCTATAAAGGACAGTTCCTTTTCCATATGTTCCCTTACTGATGTCATTCTCGCCGCCCTTATACATTGGCCTTTAACTATATTGCGTTTAACTTGGTATGAGTGTGCACTACCAAAATGTAAGAATCCATTACTGTATGTTTCCTTTCTATGGATTTTGGATTGGAATGTTTGTCCACCCTTGAATCTATCTCAAACTCCTTGATGTGTTTGATATCTCATTCCACCGAGGGGCAGCTTGAGCTGCCGCATCAGGCATTGTCATGAGACATAATGCTTGGATGCGGTTGTGTGACTTCGCAGACCCCTTTAAATCTTCCTTCGTCAATGCACCTGTTGATGAATCTGCGCTTTTTGGACCTAAAGTACGAGACACACTTGCACATTGTGAGAAAGATGGAAAGACCTTGTCTGCTGTGGGCATACACTTTTCCAACCCCTAGAGGTCCTACTCCAGGAACCAGAAGGGAGGAAAAACGTGGCTCAAGAAATCTCAAGGATCTTTTTGTGACACTTGTGATGAACAATTCCCCCGGGGCATAGGGGGCAACTCATATGGAAGATGCCCCTTTTGGGGTAGAGGAGGTCTGCATAACCAGGGTGCTAGAGATTCTTTCTCTTGCAGACCCTACCAGTGCTCCTGAGCAGCAGTCCAATTGCTTTCCTCTGGAAGCAGTCGGGATTGTTTTTCTGTGCATCTACCAACCTGGCATCTTATTACTACCAATGTTTGGGTGCAGAGAATAATATCCAGAGGCTACCAAATACCATTCGATTTAACTCCCAGACCCATCAAACCAATCCTCATGTGCCACCCAATCAGAGGGAATTAGCAGCCTTAGAAATAGAAAAGCTGCTAAGAAAAAGAGTCATCCAACCAGCCCCACTAGACAAGACAGGATCTGGGTTACTCGAGGTTCTTTTTAGTGCCAAAAAGACAGGGGACTGGAGACCAAACCTGGATCTCAGCCTATTGAATAAATTTATCAAACCTCAAAAATACCGGATGGTCATGGTACAGTCCATTCTTCCCTTCCTAGGGTGGGACAACTGGATGTGCTTTATAGACCTCCAGGATGCATACTACCACATAAAGATGAATCACCACTCCCAGAGGTTTCTCCCCTTCTGGCTGGGGGCCAATCACTACCAGTTCAGGGCACTGCCATTCGGTCTCTCGACAGCCCCCCGAGTGTTCACCAAATATATGGCAGTTGTGGTAGCTCATCTTCGACTACAAGGATTCCAGATGTTTCCCTATCTAGACGATTGTCTCCTTACTGCTCCGACCAGGAATCTCCTAGTCCGCAGCCTCTCTTGCACTCAAGGTCTCGCTGTCTGCTTGGGGATTACAATCAACAAGGACAAATCTCAAAAATTCCCCAACGAAGACACTGGAATTTATTGGAGCGGATTTGACACAACATCCTGTCAAGCTTCTCTCCCCCCTCACAGGCTTTTGAAAATAAGACACCAAATCCAAGACCTTCTTCCTCAGACCTATGTAACAGCACGTCTTGTACTGCACCTCTTTGGCTCCATGGCAGCTGCCATTACGTTAGTACTACTAGCGAGACAGCACATGAGAATCCTGCAGTGGCTCCTTTCTGCACAATGATCATTGCTAACTCACCCACTCGACCACATGATACGTTTTACAAACCATTTCAAGGAAGAAATGTTATGGTGGATGATGCCACAAGCGAATCTTTGGTGTCAACTGTTCTGTCTTCCCCAGCCCATGGCCACGGTGACCACGGACGCTTCCCTGTTAGGGTGGGGGGCATTTCCAGGGAAAGACTGTCCAAGGGACCTTGTCCCCCATGGATGCTAATTTGCACATAAATGTCCTGGAACTGAGGGCACTTCTCTTAGCATTGCAAGCGTTCCATACATCCCTACCCTCTGGGACCACTGCAGTTCCATCAGACAACATGTCAGTCATCTGGTATATCAACAAGCAAGGCAGAACCACATCTTAACCCCCTGTATCGGGAAGTCATGAGGATTTGGCAGTGGGTGATAGCTTCCAACTGCTTCCTAATAGCAACGCACATTCCCAGGAGTTCCAACCTTATTGCGGACAATCTGAGCAGGAACATCCTGATGCCTCATGAGTGGTCCCTCAACCCTGTAACAGTGGATTGGATCTTCCAATGTCAGGACAAGCTTTGCTGTGACCTGTATGCTTCCCCCCTAAACTACAAATGCAGACGATACTTTGCCCTGATCCTCCCTCAGGGGGAACCACAGAGGAATGCTCTAACACATGATTGGCCACCGGGTATTCTATATGCCTTTCCCCCATTTCCCCTCATTCCAAACTTTCTCCAGAAAGCTCAGAGGTTGAAAAGCAAAGTGATCCTCATTGCCCCTTACTGGCCCCGTCAAGTCTGGTTCCTGTTTCTATGGCCTCATCTGATTCACAGCCTGTGGATCCTAGATCATTTCCAAGACCTGTTATCTCATCCTCAGGGATTGATTCATCCGTATCTGCACAGTCTCAAGCTCACAGCTTGGTTCCTCCACTTCCAATGATTGCCAGGCTGCCTGACATCCCACCTCCTGTTCGTGAAATTCTTTTGGCTTCACACAAACCTTCCACTAGGAAAGTTTATTCTAGTAAATGGACTAGATTCTCTATTTGTGCCAAAGATCAGAACTGAGACCCTTTCTCTATGCCTATTCAAAAGATCCTACAATACTTGACTACTCTTTTACATGCAGGAGCCTCAGCTTCGACAATCACTGTACATTTAGCAACTATCACCAATTTTCATAATGGTCTTGATAATTCTTCAGTTATGTCACATCGCCTATGCAAGACATTTTTGAAAGGAGTATTACATGTTAAACCTCCGGTCAAGCCTCCCTTAAAATCCTGGAACTTCACTTTGGTACTTCAGTCTCTCACAGGCTCTCCTTTTAAGTCCTTTGATTCATGTGATTTAAAATTTTTGTCATGGAAAACCTTACTTCTAGTAGGACTTACCTCAGCGAGAAGAGTATCTGAGCTGTAGGCCTTGAGTGTCAAGAGACCTTACTTGCTCTTCCACACGAATAGGGTGTCCTTTCATACTGACCCTTCTTTCTTGCCCTAGGTCATTTCTGTTTTTTCCATTAACCAATCTATTGACCTGCCGATTTTCTTCCCAAAGCATTCTAATAGAGGGGAGTACCTTCTGAACACCCTTGATGTGCATCGGCAGCTTCATTGTTATTTGGGCAGGGCTAAATCTTTCAGAAAAACAGATCAATTGTTTGTGGCCTTTGCAGGACCCAGATTGGGTAAACCTGTTTCCAAAGTGACTTTATCATCCAGGCTTAGAAACGTCATTACCTTTATCTACCAACAGAATAAGCTATCCTTACCTTCCAGAATAAAGGCTCATTCTTCCAGATCTATGGCTACTTCTGTACATTTCATTCCAGAGCCTCTATGGATGATATCTGCCCATCAGTCACTTGGGCAAGACCTCATACCTTTATCTCTCATTAAAGTTGGATTTGACCTCCAGGGGATGAGCATCTTTTGGTTCTATGGTGCTCAGGAATATCCTTCCTTAGGGCCACCCAGGACTTCTATTTGTAATGAATAAACAAAGATTTACAACATCAGATAAAGAAGTTATGTCTTACCATGACATTTCAGCTGTGTTGTAGATCTTTGTTCATTCATTACGTCCCGCCCTTCTTCCCCCTGCCTGGACTCCAGGTGGACTTTAGGAACTCCTGGTTAGGGTATTTGCTCAGACAGAGCCTTCTACTATTTTTTTCTATTACTACATCTATTATCTAGGGGCAGACAAACTTTGATCTAGAGTAACTAGGAGAGGGGCATTATGGGTAGGTCTTAGCTGAGAGTTTTTGGCTGGCGCGAGCTTGGAAACGGCTGTATCGGTTCCGAGGATGGAACCGAGGTCCTATTTGTAATGAATGAACAAAGATCTACAACACAGATGGAACATTATGGTAAGACATAACTTCTTTTTCATGCTCATCAAATGATTTATAAAAATCAGTGCATACAAAGATTATATATTCCCTGTTTCAAAGGAAGTATGAGTTTTATTGAAATTTATTACATGTATAGATTTACAATAATGGAACTGCATACATATCTGCTGACTTCAAAAGACCCAAACATAGTGAAAGTTTTGAAACATGAGGAGAATAAATCAAAGATGACTTCCCTTCTTAGTCTAGCAGAAGCGTATCGGTGTCAGTCGGGAATGGAAATCTAACCAGAAATAGATAAACTTCAGGCAGCAACTGAATGTGCCAAAAACCAAATGAAAGAATATAAGGTGAAGGATCAGATAATAAGGCAAAAAATCTGTAAAATACATAAATATAGTTGTAAGTATAGAAAACTCCTGGAAGAATCTCATGTTGATCATGGTCGAATGCAGGAATGGTTAAGGAGAGGCAAATTCAAACCAAAAGATGAAAGGTTAATATTGGTGGCCCAAGATAGTGGGCTATGTACACATTGGTTTACAAAGTCCATTGAACATGGAGAAACAGGAAAATGTAGTTTTTGTAAAGCAGAACTGGAAATAGTGGCATACCTTGTTGCTGATTGTGATATACTAATAGCAGAAGGACTGTATACTGAAAGGCATAATAATGTGGCAAGACTGTTACACTTGGGATTGTGCAAACATTATAATACTGAAGTAGCTGTAAAACACTGGAAACATGAGCCACAAAGCATCATAGATACTGGTAAAGAAGAGACTGGAATGAAATTCTTTATCTGTTAATTACTCAGACCTGAGATGAACAGGTACCAGTCTCGTCTTAATGCACTAAGACTTCTTGTAGCTTTCACAAGAAAGTCTGCAAACACAGTAATTCAGTCAGGAATGCTTTATTATGTACAGTGGAGGTAGATGTCAACAATATCTGAATGTTGTTTCCAATAACATTGCAGACAAACTTGAAACAGTCCTCTGCATTCATATTCATGTTCCTTTGATAAACTGAAATAGCCCTCTGCATTTGTATTCTTTATATTCCTTTTCTTCTGAATAGTATAATTAATATTCAAGAATGTTGGATGTTTGACCTGACTTCTGCACTCATATGCAAATGTCAGTACTGCCTTCTTAAGACTGCACTGCCATGACTATCTACATATCAGTCCAAAAGTGAACTAACTTAATTGTATCTAAAGTATTTCCTAATAATACCAAAATCCTGTAAAGTTCTATTCACCTCTTTAGCCTTAGATCCCAAGCCTTGTAGCATACAAACAAGATGCATTTGTACTCAAATGTACAGCACGTACTGTTCTTAGTAGTATTCTTGATTGAAGGCTAATTTTACTGAATGTAAGTGTGTTTACTGAAACTGTATGCAAACTGTGAAGCCTGCTTTAATATGGCTGCATCTTTACACTTATGCAAGGAGAATACTGTATATTTGTACATGTAAATGATACATAATCTAACATTTACAAATATTTACAAATGCACATATATAATGATACACAAATATATTTACACATATTCAGAATTTCCTTTATAATCATACTAAATTTTCATCCCTATTAGACCCCCACTCCTTTTTCCATAACCACCATCTAATTTTACTTAATATTTTTGCCAAAATCCATTAAACATAAACTCATTTATTCTTTCATTTCATATAATCTATATGGCATAAAGTTTTATCTATTCTTTTAACATATTCTTTACTTCTGTTCTTATAATATCCAAATGTAATCATATCCATGTTTATTTTATCCACTTCTTTTATATCTTCAAAAACATATTTTTCACATTGTTTTCTCCAAACGTTTTTAGTCTTTGGGCTGGATTCATGAAGGCTTGCACGGACTCTAAGAGTAGAGTAAGACTCCATGCAGCCAACATGTCTGCCGAGCGATCCGGGAACAGCCGACAGGGGCATGCAAGAGAGCTCCTAAAACAACTCTTGCACTGACAGTGTTAGTTTATGCAAATTACCTCATTTGCTGCTGAAAGCTATGCAAATGAGGTAAATTTGCGATCCAGGAAACACTAACCTGTCCGAGTAAGAGTAGTGTTATTTGCAGAAATGTACTCGGTTGGCAGCTGAGTACCGTTCTGCAAATAGCAAAACGGAGCCATGACAGCTGCAAATAAAGGATGCATCCAGTTGATGAAGCATGCCAATGTCCAAATATATGGCCATTGGCATTTTTATGTGTTGCAAAATGATAAAAAATATATTTTTTTTCCTCGATCTCCAATGTTTAAGTGTAGCGCAGTGCCGTGCAAATGTGCGGCGCACTAAAAATCAGAACATCAAAATTTAAAAGCCACAAATATGGATATAATTCAAAATATTCATCTACCATGCAAGTGAATGGCAAGCTGAAGACAACATGGCTACTGAGTAGTGGCTGCTAAGGGGGGAAGCTCAGTCTGAGAGATGTAACCAAGCATTAGTAGGCAATCCTATGCAAATGAGGATAAGGATAGTGAATCCCGATTTTTTTCTGCTATGTGAACCATGTCCCTAGAGTGTAAGAGTAGGATAAGGGGAGTAACAGAGTAGAAAATGGGTGACATCATGAGGGGGTATGTATCAAAAAAACTGTAAGCTTATTGGAGCAGATTGGCATGTGTTTGCTGTGAGTTACTCAGGACTAAAAGAGGTGTGTCTACAGTTGTCTAAACTGAAACCCAGAAACCAAAGGTGTATGCCGTGGCTATCACTAAAGTTTCTTGCAAAGCTGCTTACACTGTGTGCATGCATGTGCATGCATGTAAACCCGTCTAAGCCTGTGTGTGCATGTGTGCGCCCATGTAAGCCTGTGTAAGGCTGTCTAAGCTTGTATATACAAATGTGCACCCGCCTAAGCCTGTGTAAGCTTGTGTAAGCCTGTGTGTGCACGTGTACACTTGTGTGTGCGTGTTTGCACTTGTTTGCATGGCGCTGCCCCCTGTGGAAACAGAAAGGGAAAGGAAGGAAAAGAAGTAGTAGGAAGTTAATCAAGGAGAACTAGCAGAGCTGCCAGGTGAAATCAATCAGAATCAGCCAATTACACAGGCAGTACACTAGCCCAGCCCAGCCCAGCACTTAAAACTCTGCAAACAACATCCCCCCATGTTTTTCTCAGAAACACTGCAATACTGCAGTCAACAAAGAGAAGTGAAAACTTAAAAAGCTTAAACTGAGACATAAAAATGTTAGAGGCTGCCATTGCTATTATAAGGCAACATGTGCAAGATGCTGAGGGTGGTGCCATTGCAAATGCTGCTGAGCAACCCACAGTGAGGACACAGAGAAGAGTGTACAGACCCAGGGTAACCTACCAGGGGCTACATGAGCTTGAGATAGTGGAGCGCTATAGAGTGGACAGAGAGCTCCTGCAACAAATTGTTGAGCTGTACAGGCCACGACTCACACATAGAACCAACAGAGGGGAACCCATCCCAGTGGAAACCAAGGTATGTGTTGGCCTAAGAATGCTAGCAACAGGTACCTTCCAGAGACCAACTGGTGATATGATGGGGATTTCACAGGCATCAGCATTAAGGGTACTGCACCAGTTCCTGAATGCCATGTCAGCACATGTCTGTGATCATGTATATTTCCCCAATTCCCATGAGGTATTGGCCAGCAATATGCGTCTCTTCCACCAAATAGCAGAATACCCTGAGGTAGTGGGTGCAATTGACTGCATGCACATACACATCAAAGCACCAGCTGGTGAGGTGGGTAGGGCCTACATCAACCGCAAGGGCTTCCACTCCATCAACTGCCAGCTCGTGTGTGATGCCCAGGGCCTAATATTGAATGTGTGTGCTGGCTGCCCTGGAAGCTACCACGATTCCCATATCTGGCATCTGTCACAGCTGTACCAGACATTTGCCAATGGGCACATCCCTGACGATCACCTAGTGGGGGATGCTGGATACGCACTGGAGCTGTGGCTGATGACACCCATCAGAAATGCACACACACCTGAACAAGAACTCCATAATGAGGCACACGCACAAACACGCCTTGCAGTACTCACCAACTACATGTACCCAAATTGTCATGGTATGTGCCATGCTACACAATATGAACCTGCGAAAACAGCTGCAGCAGGAACAGCATGGGGCAGGGCCAAACAGCCCCCCACCATTGCCAACGCCTGCACAGGCACAGCGTGACTTGGAGGAGGAACAACCTGAGCCTGCCCCAGTAGGCATAAGATGGCATGCCCAGTATGTCTTGTCCTTGGCAAAGAGGCAATGCATAGCACATGCACTGGCTCAGTAGAAACCCTGGAAATGATACCTCTCTCTGACTCGCACATAAAATAAAAGGGATGCCTAACTTGACACTACCTGTTTCCAAACATGTATAGGCAGTGTAGTATGTGCATCCGACATAGGCAGCCCTGCAGCACCACCTGAGGCATGATTGCCATGTTTTAAACAATATAAAGCAGTGCAAAGCAGCTTTCACCAATATCTAGTGTTGGTAAACAAAATTGCTCGTGCAATATTGGGCAAGGTCAGGGCAAGTTGCGCAACGTCAGTTAAACATGCTCATGTCTGCTTTACTGTTCCTTAAGCAGTCTGGTCTGGCCAGCATGAAAATAAAAAGCAGTAACAGGCTTTGAACCCAGGATACTGTGCACTATAGTCACAGTACTGAACCACTAAGCCATGATAGCATTTCAGTGGCACAGACACTTGTACACAGCAGGACAATTGTACACTAATGCAAACACAAAGCAATGCTGTATCATGCCCCTAAAGAGGCAAATGTGTACCTTCCCCACATGCCTATGCAGACAAAGGACATCAGGCCAAGCGTTGTGATGTGGGTTGTGTAGGCTATGAAGTCGCAAGCTAATATACGTGACACTGGATGCTAAGATCTGTAGTACAGTAGTATGCCTCAAGCCAGTACGATAGGCAACAGTACAGACTGTAATGGTGTCCTGTACATAGCAGTGCAGGCACAGCAAATGTGTATAAGTGTCAGGTGAAACCCACATCCTATGTACACCCACAGTAACAATCTGGTGTGCCCACGGGTAGAAATGTACAAAGAATAGCTGTCCCCCCTGTATGTAGAAATGTTGATAAGTCTATGCAAAGTGTCTCATGGAAGCCCTGCAGGCACAGCATGATCCCTGCTGATCTATGACACAAAGGTGAGCCCTGCTGTAAAAATACAACTTGATTTACCATACACATATAGTATAAATGTGTATACTGTGCATGCTCACACACTCCAACAAATGTAGTGGATTTCATTCAGCATCACACTGAAAGGTCATACTGGGCATGCTCACACACTTAAAGAAACGAAGCAAATGTCAGGCAGGAAGATACTGAAAGGTCATACTAGGCATGCTCACACACAGGCTAAATACAGATGTGATAATAAGGGATCTATGGACAAATGTGTATAGTCATCTCTACTTCCAGAAACACATTCACAAAGTGGTCTGAAAATCCTGCTATGTGTTCACCCAAACTGCCAAGGTCTGTGCATGTAGGTCAAAGGAGGTTGCCACTACTCAGCAGTCATCAGACCTGCCAGAGAGTACCACAACACACTTGCAATGAATCTGACTGGGCATGTTCAGCAGCTAGAAAGACCAATGAAGTACCTTAACAAGAGGATTACTGGCCTCATATAGTTGCCCCATGCAACAAGACTGAATGTAACCCAATCTGTACTCTGTTGCATACTGTCTACTCAGGAGATCTCTGCCCAACAGACAGGTCCATGTCATGGTTACACTCAGATCTGTTCTGAGTTACAGCTTAATGGCAGTAAATATACAGAGCCAACTGATATTGCCAACATCCTGGCAGATATGATCAGTGTTAACTTTAACCCCCTCTCACCCATGAAAGAGCACATGTCTATAATGGAAGACTGCAAAGTTGCTGTCATTACGGCTGCACAGGTAAAAAACACTCTCCAAAGCCAGTATCACAGCAGCCATGGGACTAGATAACTTCCCGGGCTGTATAGTATCTACTTCTCTGAAGTAAGCATTAACATGGAAGGCCTGTGGCTACTGAAGTTTCCAGAGGACTGCAAACTAGGAGCCATCATTGTAAACACTAAAGATGTGGACATCCTACAAAAGGGCCTCACTGAGACAGATGGCTGTTGTCCAAGCCATGGGCTGTAGCTCAATGCCAAAAGGTGCATTATCATCACCTTTGTTAAAAACACTGTAGCCAAGAAGTAGAACATAGGTGGTAGTATACTTCACACTGTAAGTGTGACAAGAGAACCTGGGTCACAGGTGGACAGTGGATACAACTGTGATAAGCACATTCCTGCAGTAGTCAGGAAACCCTCTTATGTGACACACCTCATCACAAAATGTGTCTCATGCAGAATAGAAGAGGACATTGTTCCCCTCTACTCACCACTCACTAGAACTATAAAAGAGTACAACACCACTGTTGCTGTGTACCTCACAAGACTACAACAACTGGAAAGCCAGCAGCAATACCTCACAATGAGCATTAGTGGCCTGAAATACATGCCATACACAGACCATCGCAAAATGCTCCATCCGTACTCCCTTGCATATTGCCTACTCAGAGGTGTTCACTGCCTAACATACAAAGCTATGTCAAACATAGAGCTGTTGGATATGATCCACATAAAACACTCAAAATCACTCTGACCTTTGGACCCAAGACCACGAGTGAAATACAAAAGGAAGGGGTGTAGCCATTTACCTTATGGATATCCACACCTTCAGGTTATTGGCACAGCATGAGGCCTTGGAGACCATGCAAGTGCAACTAACATTGGGCAAAGCTGGCCATCAGATTGTAGCCTGCTACAAATCATGTACCTTGTCTCAGGAACCTCACTCAGTATTCTGGAGAACAATGGCAAATATAAAGGTCCTATCAAACACCATTATATGAGGAGATTACAACTACCCAAACATTGAGTGGGTGAATTACTCGTATACAATGTCCTTTGCCCAATGTGTCCTAGAGTTAAGAAACTCTAACACCCTGGAACAGCTGGTCAGCATGCCCACTAGAGGTGACAACATACTGGACATGATCATCACCAACATGGGGTACCAGTGTTCCACAACAGAGATAAACCCCTCGCTGGTAATATCAGATCATTACGTAATCACACTGGACATCCACATCCTGCCCCCACACCCAGTCAATGAAACCACTGTGAAGACATTTGCAAAAGCAAACTGCACACTTCCCAAGACCAAAGTGGAATGTTCCGAAGACCTCTTGCTATAGGATAATGGTATGCAATCTGCAGAATCATTTACAAGTGCATCCTATGAGCATCTACAGGGATGCATGGAATGAGACATCACAAATAAAACCAAGATGCACTCCTCCAAAAATAGGACAACAAGCAGGTGTTTGTTGTCCATAAATAAGCTAGACAAGAGAAGGAGGAAATGAACACATGATAGATCCAACTTCACTAAAGGAAAGGCATCACTGATCATTATCAGGAAGAAACAATGATCGCTCATAAAATAATCCAAGGACGGTTTCTAAAGACAAATAGCCAAGGAATGTAAGAATAACAACCACAAAGCCTTCGGTAGCTATACCAGACATGTAGGTGTCAACTTCCAAATATGCTGTCAGCTACTGAAAAAAAGAATGACATACACCAAACCAACTTTCATTGCCCACATCCAGGGGGACAAGTTCAGTGTAAACTCCACCCCCCCATCACCCCAAAAAGGGCCTGTGTCCATCACAGAAGGATGCAGAGCCCCAGACGTCATGGACATGCAGGTAAAGACAGCCCTCACCAAAGCTAAGAACATAGCATGAATGTGACTGTATGTTGTCCCAGGCTACGTCTTACACTAGGCCCATAAGGAACTACACCCTCACCTACATTCACTGTCCAGACTGAAGCGTACCACAGGTTATGTACCCAAAGAATGGCATACACTAACTGTCATCCAGCTCCACAAAGGGTGTGCCAAAACAAAACCTGGAAACCATTGCCCAATATGTCTACTCAGCCGGGTCTACAGAGCTATTGAGCAAATTGTCATGGAACCCATACACTGAGACATTGGAGATCTCCAGACACTGGACTCTACACAACTTCGCCTTGTTAAAGGCAGAGCCTGACTCCCAAACCTAGTTGACTTATTTAAAACAGTTACCATGAACATAGATGGAGGTGAAAGTAGTCCACACAGACCAGCTGGACCTCATTAAGGGCTTACCACACCATTCCTCACTTTGTCATCATGGACAAGTGTACCAGCTTGAACATTAACAGCTATGTCACAGGATGGGTGGCCAAGTGGCTCACAGATCAAACACACATGTTCATAGTTGCAGGTGCCATGTCCAACTCTAAGCCAGTCACAAATGGCATCACACAGGTCTCGGTCCTGGGACCCCACCTGTTCAGTAGTGCTCAGAGGTAGAGGCAAGCATGGCAGGAGTATGGCTGAACAGGTTGGCAGATGAATGGTAACTGTGGTCCATAATTGACTGTACAGCTGACACAGACATCCTCCAGAAGTGTCTTACAGAGACAGATACCTGGTGTCAAAACAATGCCCTCAAGCTGAATGGCAAAGAATGCATAGTCATCCCTTTTGGGTAAAACAAAGTGCACACAAATTACCACATAGGTGGTAATCCAGCATGTACGGAGAAAGTAATTATGGCCCTGGGGACACAGGTAGATAGTAAACTCACCTTTGATGATCACATGGCCAAAGTGTTTAGACATTCCTTCAATGTAGGCCATCTAATGTCACCTAATGTAACCCACTTCGTATAGCCTGATGATGTCACCATCCTACAAATATACCTGTGGAAAGGATATCTCCCAGTAATGTGTATAGCATGTCGTGTTAATACGTACTCCTGTAGTATCATGAAGTAGTTAGGTAGGGGTTTGAATCCTGCACTGGACAAGTGTGTGTGTGTGTGTGTGTGTGTGTGTGTGTGTGTGTGTGTGTGTGTGTGTGTGTGTGTGTGTGTGTGTGGTCTCCTTGGGAAGGAGCAACCTTTTAGGAGAGTAGTAAAACACCTCAAAAGCAGTAAACTAACCTTTGTCAAGTCTGATGATGTCACCATCCTACAAATATACCTGTGGAAAAAAGAACAGAACTCCCAGTAATATGTATAGTGCGTCGTGTTAATGCGTACTCCTCTAGTATCATAAAGTAGTGAGGTAGGGGTTTGAATCCTGCACTGAACAACTGAGTGCTTGTGTGTGGTCTCCTTGGGAAGGAGCAACGTTTTAGGAGAGTAGTAAAACACCTCAAAAGTGGTAAACTAACCTTTGTCAAGTCTGATGATGTCACCATCCTACAAATATACCTGTGGAAAAGAGAACTCCCAGTAATATATATAGAGCGTTGTGTTAATGCATACTCCTCCAGTATCATAAAGTAGTTAGGTAGAGGTTTGAATCCTCCACTGGACAACTGTGTGTGTGTGTGCTTGTGTGTGGTCTCCTTGGGAAGGAGCAACCTTTTAGGAGAGTAATAAAACACCTCAAAAGTGGTAAACTAACCTTTGTCAAGTCTGATGATGTCACCATCCTACAAATATACATGTGGAAAAGAGAGCTCCCAGTAATATGTATAGCGCGCCGTGTTAATGAGTGCTCCTCTAGTATCATGAAGTAGTTAGGTAGGGATTTTAATCCTGCACTTGGTGAGTGTGTGTGACACTGTTGGTCAATGTGTTGTGGGTTTTGCTTTTACTACTGTATGACATATCAGTATGCATTGCACATGTGAGCTAGCTGTGTGGAAAATACATATACGTACATGTTACCTCAATGATTGCATGTGTGGGAACCCTGCTTTCTCCAAGAACACAGCAGTCATCTTTGCCAGACTGTGCTGCTGCTTCCCAGACCTTAGGTCACATCTGTATGCTTGTGACAAGCCCAGCCACTGCAGTGATACCTGGCCTAGGTCATCTGTGTCACACAAAGTCATTTTGGTTCCTATTGGAATGTGTGTGTGAGGGTCTATGGCCAAGGTATATGTCAGACCTGTTCAAACGCAGCAAAGTCTGTCAATGATGACTATTCATAACAGGTGTTGAACAACCTTTGTGGATATGCATGCAGACCCCTTATTGCTTATGTGATCCACCAAGGGATTTCAAAATACCTTTGGAAATGTGATTAACAAGGGACAGATGACATAACACTTGGTTGCATGTGCACATCGGTACCTGTTCATCATGTTGGTGGCTACTACCCATGTGGTACTGTGGGGATAATATGTTCCGTAAAGGTGGATGACTATGCTTAGTTTGGCTTATAGTTTTACAGCATGGGTTTGACAACAGGCATCTGTCTGTATGATACCCTTGTGGAGGATGTGTGTGTCATCTGGAGAATGCATTATAGGTCACAGTATGCATTACCAGACATGGACGGACATATCCCTACTGTGATTGCTTGTACCTAAGAGAGCTATATGGCAAACAGGAGTGGTGTTAGTAATGGGTGCAGGTGAATACCAGTGGTTACTGGCATAGTATAGTACCTGAAAGATCCAAATGTTGCTGTGTGTCCTACATCTGTGTGTCGGTTGTCAAGACATCATCTAACAATTGGTTATGGTCAGGATGTGGAAGTGATGTACACTACCAGAATGCAAAACAATGACAGATAGTAACAGTATTACCCACAGCACAGTGTCAAACCATGTCATACACACATGTGCAGTCAGGTTCCGAAATGTGTGTAGTGCAATGCATACTGGCCACCAATAGAAACTATGGAGTGTTACTGTGTAATACAGAGCATGTCACCCTGGCCATGTGTCCACTATGCACGTACATGCAGACAGTGCAGCTCCACCATGTTCACAAATGTACACCTGAAAATCTGTGATACACACATCCCACACATACTGTCCACTCTCTAACACATGCTGCCAATGCTGCACACATCAGCCAAGTGGCACATGGCCGGACAATACACAATTGGAGCCAACACTGGTGTAAACAACACTACAATGACAATCATAGCATTAATGCATCATGCCTGCTCAGCTGCACCTTCAAGCATATCATTACACTGTACTGCTGACAACATGCTAACATTGCTATACTGCTATAAAGACACCCTGTGCATCAGCAACATGGTAGCCTGTTCCTGCATCAATGTTACAGATGACAGGAGGTGGCACAGGTTTCATCATATGCACAGGGTATGTTGGTTTGCCAGAGGCCTACAATGAGCCATCCAATCGACATGTGTGTGTGTGTGTGTGTGTGTGTGTGTGTGTGTGGGGGCAAGAACACAGGAATGGGCCAATGTTGATGTAATGTGTGTGGGTATGTGTTAGCCCTAGGTGTCTGGAGTATGTGTGTGTGTTTGCATGCACACAGTTCCACCATGTGGCTGCCATATATGGGTATTTGTGGGACAGCCACAGACTGTATCTGCGAGGCTTTACAGATCACCATCTCTGGCCATGGATACGGTACCTGTGCCTGGCAGGGGTGCTACTGACACTATCAGGTACTAAGCTAGACTGGGTACTATCCCCAGAGGTAGATGGATGTACACTGGACACAAGTCCCTGCTGTGACTGTCCAGAGCCACGTGCACATGGTCTTCTAGGATGTTCTATGGACAACCCATCCCCAACATTGCTGGGGCTGGTACTGGCACTACGGGAGTGGCTGTGGCTTGAGGGATGTCCGTGGCAACTGCCAGCTGCTGATGTTGCTGGCATACGTCCACATCAACGACTCAACCATCCCGCACTGTCCTGACACATGGACATGACATTGCGGAGGATATCTAATGTCTCTCCCCAATGTCTATCAGTGACCTCGGTGTAATGACAGATGGCACCTGCTAGGTCACGGATACTGTCAATGACAGCGGTGTTATTTGCCCTCTGTGCCCTTAGTCCCTGTCTGGTGTACCGTTCCATATGTGCCTGTGCCTCCATGACAGCCTGGAATATGTGTGATGTTGTCAGACCTGTGGCATGTCTGCCAGTGGCATGATGAGCAGCAGTGCTCCTATGAGAACCCCTGGACATCTGCCTATGTGGTACCCTTCCAGACATCTGGGTATGGCTGCTATGCTGGGATGCATGTGCCATGGATACCACACTGTCCTGGCCAATGCCAACTGTACGCTGTCCCTCAGCTATGGGCATTGGTGATGGATGTATTGGCGATATGACTGTATGCATGGATGGGGTGGACAGCTGTGTACTGTCGATTGGTGGCCCAATGACAGACCCTGGCAAACATGCCTGTGCCTCAACACACCTATCATCAGTATCACTGTTTTGCTCAGTGACATCAGTTTCTCTGCTGCAGTGAACCAGCCCAAAGTCAGCACCTGTGAGAGGAAGACAGGAAACACACTTTACAACCTGTACATGATGTCTGCACACATGCACACATGCACACATGCACACATCCAGACATGAATACATGAACACATGCACTCATGCACACATGCACACATGAACACATGAGCACATGCACACATGCACACAAATGCACTCATCACTAAAACACACACACACACACACACACACACACACACACACACACACACACACACACACACACACACCACCACCAGCAATCCAGAACATACTCAATAGCGGGTGATGGTGGGGTACAGTATCACAAGGCAAACAGTTATATCACATGTGTCAGCATGCAGGACGTGTATTTCCCAACAGCATGCAGTGCGGGTGTTGACAGCCCTTGCCAATAACACTATACATGTCTTTGATGCATGTGTGTTGTTGTTCAGTGATTGGCCTCACCCTGGATTGCACTGTGTACATGGGCATGACAGTGCTGTGCAAGTATTATAAGCTCTGTAATGTCATGTGCACCATCTCTCACAGGTATACATGCCATGACTGGATGTGTATCTGTGTGTCACATAGATATCCATTTCTGATTAGAGTGTCCGTGTCTTCAGCAGATAATTGTGGATACACGATTAGCACATGCAGGCTATGTATACACACAGGATGAGTGGTGCATGTTTACCTGATGGAATATCATTGCTCAACATGGCCATTGTACAGTGGTTATGGTGAGTGTAGGACATATTGTGGACATGCCAGTGCTAGACATGACATGGCATGCTACAACACAACTGCAACATTAAACATCACACGGACACAGTATGTGTCATGTGACCTATACATTCAATAGCAGTACAAGACATATATGTGTCACTTTGTACAAATGGTGATTGCTATGCATATTGTGTATAGGTGCCTATGTTTGCACACACACAACACTGAGATGCATAGCAGGTAATGCTATGTGTAGTACTGTGGTCACTGTAACTGGATGGGGTGTACTACCATGAGCCATCATCATGCAGCATCATGTGGTCACTCAAGGCTACTAATGTGTGCCAGACCAGCACATACCATGCTGTACTGGAACTGCAGTACCATGGCTACAGTCACCATTTCACAGCCAGTTGTTACATGGGTTTTTAAGGTGCACAATAGGGGGTATTGCCCACCATGAATGTGTAATGTGTCGAAGAGTGTCACATAGCCACATGTGAGGCATCTACATCTCAGGTATATTATGTGTGCTGTGTGGATGAAGTGTGGGATACTGTAGTGTGATCTTACAGCGGGTGTCTGAATACACCATGTGTAGCATGTTAACGTGTACTGCGTATGATAGTGTTGTGTATGTTGTGTGCATGTGTATCAACTCTGCCTATCCAATGTCCACATCACTGTTGCCACAATTGTGTGGAATGCTCTGTGTATTGTATGTGTTTTAGGCAGCTACCCACATTACTGGGATGTGCGTAGTTTCACAGCAAACATGCACAGCATGCATTATGCATATGTGTGTTACGTGTACATGGCCTACACCTCACCTATGACATGCACATTTAATTAGCAGTATTAAAGGTAGAACACACTCACCAGCATGGGTCGGCTGCCTTGCTGTCACAACAGAGGGACCTACAAGGATATGAGACACTTTGTCAATGGCAACAACTGTGGCATTGCTACTGTGTATTTGCAATTGTACAGTAGTACAATGGTTGACAGTCACAGGCCTACAGATTGTATTCCTAATTATTACTATTGCACAACACTAGGCACCACATCATCTAACTACACAGTACACATCTCACATAAGCATGCTCTAACAATAGAGGTAACAGTAGTCTACAGCTATGCCATGTTACCTGCATGCTCCATGTCAGCTTGCTGGGTGACTCCGGCCACCATGATGACACACGTTAGTTGTTAGGGTTGTTGTTGGCCAGGAGCCACCTGGCTCAGGAGCAGCTCCTTCACTCTGGTGAGGGGGGGATGGATGGCTACCCCCCCACCTGTGGCAAGCTGCTGTCTGCGGATATCAGACGCACGCTGCTGGACATGTCTAATTAAATCACTGCAGTGATGGCGTACCTGCTCATATGTCCGGTTATGCATGCCTATGTCATTTACCCGACGGACAAGCTCTTGCCACAGCGCAGTCCGCTCATGCTGGTCCTAGCTGGTTCTAGAGAACAGCAGGACATACTGCTGCACTAGGCTGGATGTTATAACCTCTTCCTCCACCATGGTATAGGCTGGATTACGATGGTGGGACATAACCCTGGAAGACAATGAAACAATATGTGTGAGCAAGTCATGAGGCACACGTATATTTCTAATATACAGATATCAATTAACTGCCATATATAGCAACCTATTGGCTGTCAGAAGATGCACACTTTCAATACCACATGTCAGTACTCAACCTACAACTGCCTGACAGTGCCTGGCACACTCTATATATCAAAACACGTTTTGCACAGCAACACACTTACAACAGTATGTAATACTATACAACAGTACATGGCACACTGTATGCGACACAATGTTCAACCTAGACACAGGAGGTATATATCATGCTAATGCATCATGAAAAGTGTAATCCATTGCAATGATTGTAAAGTCCAGTGACAGTATCACCAGTATATCACACTAGTCGTTGATGGCAGACCCCTGCCTAACATATGTGCACATTCGTGAATATATGTGACATACTGCTGTACTACACTATACATGTTGCTAGGTACACAGTTATATCCTGTGACACACATATGACCGAGGCCACGGTACAGGCATATACACACACACATCAGACATACATACCAGACACATAGGTATGGCAACACAGGTGACCTTTACCTGTGTACCTTACAGTACTGTGTGTCAGTAGTTACGAGACCGTATGCCTGAGGTATGTAATCTGTGAGGACTACAGGGAACACACGGAACAGTGGTTCCAATAAATGTGGACGTACACCATACTGTGCTGTTTAGGCATACAGCTTCATGTAGTACTACAGTTCATACAGGAGTTGGATTCGCCAGCAGTAACACTCAATAAGCATGCATGTACTGCTTTGGCCTACAATGGGCACCCCAGTCGACAACAAGGGACTATGTCAGAATGTATGGCATACTGCTTTTTCAGCCTAGCAATTGTATACACATCTTTAGTTTCCCACTAAGCTATCACACATACAACACATTCACCATCACACTCAGTCAAACTCACTAGGGCCTATAGAAGCCTAGCCATACGCTGCCCTGGCCTTTGACACACAGGTCATTGCATTTCACGTGGCCCTGTCAAGCAGAGACACAGTGGTGATTGCCTGGGTGTATTCACTATCTCCCATAAATCTTCATGATTATTTATGACAACTGCTAAGTAGGAGCTTTGTTTGCTATGGATAGTTGGTTTGTTCCAGAGTATGGGATGTCTCTGAGATGGGAATCTATCCCTCCAGCATGTGCTGTTTATTGTGGTCAAAAGGTTTGGGTCCCTAGAGCATGTAGCTCATAGAGATTGTGATCTGTTTACATGCATCAGGTCCAACAGCTCTGGTTTTTACATAGCTTAGTATGTTAGGCAGAGGTCACCTTTGGGGAGGCGGTATGTGACACAGTGTAGTTGTGGGTTTGTGAGATGGTCTGCATAGGGCATCTGTTTGAGGCTGGTATTACTCTTTGTGAGGTATGTCTTTGTTGTTTCCAGTTGCTGTGGATATCTTGTGAGGTACATACCACATGGGGAATTATACTCTATAATGAGCTTTATGTGTGATGAGTAGAGGGGAACACTGACCTATATTTCCCTGGATGACACACCTTTTGTGATGAGGTGTGGCAGGTAGACAGATTACATGACTAGTGTGTCACTGTGATTATCAAAGGGGAAAGTACTGTCCACCTGTGTCCCATGGACTCTTATCACACTTTCAGTGTTAAGTGGACTACCACCTATGTGGTAGTTCATGGGTATAGAGTTTTTTGCTAGAAGGGATGCCAATGCAGTTTCAACATTGAGCTTGAGTCTATGGCTTTATCACCAGGCATCTGTCGCAGTAAATATGACCCTGTCTCTCTCTCTCTCTCTCTCTATATATATATATATATATATATATATATATATATATATATATGCACACACACACACACATAAATATAAACATACATTGGTGTACATATAGATATATATACGGTCCACCTTTCATGGTGGGAATATCAATTATGCGAATGTTGCGAGGTATACTGTTATGTACTAATGTTGCACAGTGTTGTGTGGAATGCATTGAAGGTGTTCTTAGCACATGTAGCTTTAGCAGGCCTCACTGGCTGCAACACTGCAAACCTGACAATTCATACCCACAGCATTTAACCATCACATGTCATATACCAGCACTGTATGCTGTCTTGTTTGCTACACACTACAACCTACATAGAAGTATGCACATAACAACCTTCAACAACATATATATGTCCACCCTTCACAAACAGTTGCAGTATGTTCCTTGCTCTATGCACATGTACAGATGCTAATATATCTGACACAGACAGATCTCTTCGTATGTGTATGCCACACACACACAAGGTTCACACTGTTGTAAGTCCATGGACCTCACGGCTGACCTGTTGGGCCTTGCTGCAACATGAACAGGTGTCACATGTGAGCACACAGTAATATTAGAGGGTGTATATATAGCTGCAAATGCTAGATTAGCATAGTAGCCTGGTACAGCTGTTGCCAATGCTAAGCTACACGTTAATATGACTATCATGCATTTGTTACTCTGTCACATCCTTGTTTATATAACTGTATGCGCTACTCCCCCAAACAGCCATTGTACACACTACTGTACAGAACACAGATAACATGGATCAGATGTTTGATATTTAATGCTGAACTACATATATCACAGTCATATCCCACTGCACACAGCTACACACTGATTTCTCCATGGCAGTAGTTATGCAGGGCATCTGTGCATAGATACGTACTGCTGCCACATATGGATGATTCAAAGTATGTAGAGTACGCTTTAAAAACATCTACTACATGCCAGTAAATACATATCAGTTGCATACCTTTACTTTTTATGGGTTTGTATTATTACGGTCCATGTGTGTAATAATATTATTTGTTTTTATTTATATATATATATATATATATATATATATATATATATATATATATATATATATATATACATTTTTTTTATGTTGATTTTTTTTTTTGCTGTTGCTGTTGTTGTTGCCGGTGTCTGTCTGTCTGTCTGTCTGTGGGTGTCTCTGTGTCTCTCTTTCTTGCTTGCTTGCTCACTCTCTCTCTCTCTCTCTCTCTCTCTCTCTGTGGCTGCAATGAAATGATTGCATGTGTGGACAGCTAGTACAGCCTGCTTTTAGAGGTATCTGCACATGTGCATGTGATGGCCTCTGCACCAATTGGTGGCCACCATTTGGTAATTGCATGCAGCCTGCTGTGTGGTAATTGCAGTACTCACTGTCATAGCAACCCAATGTTATAAATTGCTAGGTCAGGTAGGCGTAGACCTTTCAGCTTTCCAAAGTGGGGCCCATGCTTGTTTGCTGTGGACACCGTAGTGTAAGTCAGAAGGTTGGTATACTTCTTATATATGAAGCTAGGGGTGTAGCCAGTGATTTGAATGTTGTACTCAGACCTGAATGTTGCCACTTCCAGTACACAGTTGACAGTGTACAATTGTCTCTCTCACTTATTTTATATAACAGTACATGCAGAGAAATTATTCAAGGCATTTTATGCCTTTATTATTGGGCTACAACACTTTTTTCAGGCTCTCTCACTTATTTTATATAACAATACATGCAGAATAATTACTAACCTGCCTGGTGGTGCAGCCTTAGCAGCCTATCTGCATAGGCTTGCTGATTCGCAGCACGGACACCTGCAGCTGTGAAGTAAATGAAGGGATATTGAGACATACATGTCCATTATATAGACTACAATAGCTATTCTTACATACTCCATTCCATGGATACCTACTCAGTAGTGGGGCATTGTCATTTCCATGGGCCTCCTGCATCCACTGGTTCAGTTGGTCCTGCTTCCATCTCTTCGGGTCTGCATGGTGGTGTCTGACCTGCTCACCAGTCCAAGGGACGCCTGTGGCACTGGTGAGATCATGTGCTAGATGGTTCCAAGCCCCCGCTTTGTACTCCATGCCTTGGAACTGGCCCTGCAGGAGTCTTGCATCATGATGATGGACAAGGAGCCAAACTATCAGTTTTGACTCCTCAATGCCCCACCGTTGTGCTCGAAAATGAGAGCCCTCTCCAGCACCGGCCATTCTGACTGCAGATGGGAGCTACAACCAGTTATGGCAATTATTCCCACCTATGAGGCTTAAATACGGCTCATTTCCCACACTTATTTATGATTGGCCGGTTTTGAAAATTCTCAGCTGAGTGCAAAGCTGCTTAGCACTGAGTAAACTTTCATTAATATGTACATGTATGTTGACAGTGCATGAACAGCAAAAGCTGTCATGGCTTAGTGGTTCTGTACTTTGATTATGATGCGCAGTATCCCGGGTTCAAAGCCTGTCATTGCTTTTTATTTTACTACTGGCCTGACTGGCTAGGAGATGTGGCTATGTTTAACTGACTTTGCTCTACTTTGCCCAACGTTGCTCTACATTGCTCTCTGTTGCCCGACGTTGCCCAACATTGCGCTAGTTGGCGCGGTGTGCGGCTCCGCGCAAACATGTTTTGTATACGCTAGTTGGCGTGATGCGCAGCTACACGCAAAGCCATTGCACTAGTTAAAGCAGTGCTTAGCTATGGGCAATTATTCTTAAATGTGCTTAATACTGGTAAACATTGCTTAGCAGTGCTTCACATTGCTTAAGATAGGTTACTTATGCATTCATTAGTATGCATGACCGTTTCACCTTCTTATATATATTTAAAATATCGTTCACTACTACATAGGCCATTTCAATGCATTTTAATAGAATTTAAAAGGTAAATGTCAGGAATTATTTTTATGCACAGATTTCCTAATGAAAAAGGAAAGGGGAGTGGTGGGACTCGAACCGGGAATGCCTCCTCTTTGTGCAAAGGCTCTACCACTATGCTATTGCAATTTGGCTTAATTTGCATATTAGTAGTTTATTATCCTCTTCGATGTCTAAACTGCTTACTGTAGCTAAGCAATGGGCACACCCGCACACACATACATGCAAATACGGGCAGCTATTTCAGGAATAATAAAAAAAAATTGTTTTACCTTTTATTTAATTTGTACAGGGGTTTTGAATGTGGGGGAGTGTAGTCATGGGGGTATACACATTTGAGCGGACTCTCTCATATCTGCTGACATTTGCAGATTTAGGCACTTGTAAGGGAGTGGATATTTGGACTGCTTGGCAGTCTAAGATGCCCCCTGCACTCCTACACGGTCCATGTTAGCCTTAGAGTTGAGTCAGTGCGCCCTCATGAATATGCATGGCGCGCTGACGTCATACTCTTAGGCGGCCTTTTCCGAGTAAGACTTAGATAGTCTTATAGGTTCATAGGTTCATACTAGGCTATCTGCCCTAGGGCATTTATAAGCCTAGCCAGAGTTGTGTGGCTTTCACCACCCCTTAGGTTGAAGAACACTATACCCATTAGTTTGCCGTGCCTCTGTCCAGCAGTGATACAGAGATGATCCCTGGGGTAAACCTACGATCTCCCATCCACTGGTCAAGATTCCTCTTGAACAGAGCCAGCAAGGTGCTCTGTCTCACATGGACTGGGATTCTGTTCCACAGCATAGGGAGTCTCTGGGTGATGAATCTGTCCCTCCAGCATGTCCTATTTATATCCGTGTTGAGGTTTAAGTCTCTTGCTCTTGTGGCTCTGGTGGATTTAGATTTTTTGAGGTGGAGCATGTCCATTAATTCCGGTTTGGACATGGCCTTGTATGTCAGGCACAGGTCACCTCTGAGCAGACGGTATGCGACTGAATAGAGCTGGAGTTTTTTCAGTCGGGCAGCATATGGCATATTTTTGAGCCCCTTTATCCTTTTGGTGAGGAACTTTTGGGGTCTTTCCAATTGCTGCAGGTGTCGGGTAAGATACATTCCGAATGGGGCATTGTACTCACTCATTTGTCTGATAAGTGAAGAGTACAGGGGAACAATGACCTCCCTTGATCTGGATGTGAATCCCTTCATAATCAGGTGGGCAATGTAGAAGGTCCTCCTAACCACTTTGGCAATGTGAGTGTCAAAAGAAAGGTTACTGTCAACTTGGGTCCCCAGGTCCCTGATAACCTCTTCTGTGCTTAATGGATTGCCACCTATGTGGTAACTTGGGGTTACCTTGTTTTTACCAAAGGGTATGACTATACATTTTTTGGCGTTTAGCTTAAGGTCATGGCTCTGGCACCAGTTATCCGTTTCTATGAGACGGAGGATTACTGAATCCCCCCATTTTGTATTTCAAAAACACATTTTCTGTAGTTCTTTTTTCTTGATAATGTAAACATATTCTATTACTTTTCTTTTTATATGGCATATTTCTTTTTACTGGTAATCTATGTATTACCATTCTCCAAAAAAATTCTTGACAATCTACTTTCTGATTACACCATGCATCCATCCAAGAACAACTTATTTTCTCATTTTTACATATGGGATGTCACTTCAACAGTGACAATCATCTACAGCCAAGGTTCGCATCGCCATTTGCTTCTTATTTTTATAGCTTTAATTTTTTTCATCTGTTAGATTTTTCTATGGATTTACATTGTAATGTTTTATAATGATATTCTTGTACCATACTTTTTCAATATCATCAAGTTTTATTTTCCACAAAAATGTTTTTTTCTTGGTAGCATTTTATTTCTTTATTTATATACTCTTTTCTCTTTTAATCTTTTTTACTATACCGCAAAATTGATCATACTTGTATTCACACAACTTTACTACTAATTTCTCATCTTTTTCATTTATCCACTTTAACAATGTGTACAAATGTAATGAAGCAGCATACAGAACTGGGTTAATTTATCCTAAACCTCCTTTTTCTTTATTTACATAAAAAAATATTTTTTCCACTGGGTTTAATCTTGAACCTCATATTAATGAAAAAAATATCTATAATAATTCCTTTCAAATGCTGTTGGCAAAATAAATACACTTGCTAAGTATGTTATTTCCCCATTAGTACTGAATTTATCAAATAAGCCTTTTTCTGAATGATAATTTATATCTTCTTCAGAAAATACAGGATTGTTTTATTTCTTCTATTTTTCCCATTGAATTCTACTTATATTTTTATTTCCGAATTTTATACCTAACATAGACATTTCATTCAGTGTAAAATACATATCCCCTATCTTTATTATATCACCTAAACCCTTACTTTTCTCTTTATTTAAAGCAATCCCTATCACCACTGGACACTAATTTGTGCAAATTATTACTTCCTGTATCCAAATTTTTTGCAAGTATTATAATATCATCTGCATATGCTAACAGAACTGGAATTATTTACTCTTTAGGTGTTATGTACCCCACCTCCTTCATTCTGTGCTTTATTTCTCATACTATCACATTCATAACTAATGCAAAGAGTACACAACTCATTGGACATCCCTGTCTTACACCACTCTAAACTTGGTTTAACCAGCCATTTATAAATGTTTTTACTTTATTATTACTGTAATGCCCCTGCACAGGCCCAGTAGTCAAGGAGCATCAATCCTCACCACTAACACCAGTGAGGGATGTGCACATTGGGAGGATGACAAGTACACACACAGTAAAGTACAATTTCCCTTAAGAGCACACAGAGATCACAGTCAGTCTGGGGCTGGCTTCTCTCTCTCTCTCCAGATCCCCAGTAAGACTCACCACTGGCACAGCTGTAGGGTTAAGATCTCAGCCGAGTGGTTCAACCAAAACCTCCAGCACCCTCTCTCTCCAACCAGTGCTTTGTGTCCCTGCCCAAGTAGCTGACACACACACTTTGAGATTTGATTTTAATGCAAACACACAGACACTCCTGGGGAAGGCTGGCACAGGTTCACTAGCTATGTCCACTTCTGCTCAGACTAAAGGGTAGTTATCACTGCCACCAACCAGCTCTTTATCAACTACTATAAGGTCCTTCCCAAAGGGTGAAAATTCTACTGTGTAATGTTACTATTATCCAAATGTTAAGTGTGACCAAACTTCCAAGGCTATTTAAGAGTGGCCTGTACAGTGTCCCCAAATACATATGTAAGTAGTCTAACAGTTTAATTATCTCTAAGCAAACCAGCCACAATTAAAAGGTTTAAATATATTTAATAATAGAAGGACAATGCTCAATAACTCAACACAGTGACAGCAGAGTTCAGAATCATAAGAAATATGTTAAAACAACATTGCAGGACAGTCTCACATAAATACAGAAAACATCTAGACTATTTTTACTATATTCCTATCTATCTTTAAGAGAAACTATGTACTAAATAACTTACTTACAGGACCAGGCAAATGCAAATGCTGAATGGATGTTTATAGGTCCAAAGACAAGATACAAAATACCCAGACTCACTCTATGAGATAGTTCATAACTTACTATCAAACATTTCTGCTGGGTTATCTCAGATTACATCATTCTTTGTCATCTCTGTGTCAAAAATACTTATTTTTCAGAAGCCCACCTAGACCTGGAAGTTGTAAAACAGCCAAACACTTCCACATTTGAAACCTGTAATTATTTCTGTTTCCAGACAATAGAAAGAATTTCTAGCTGTAGACATCCTGTCTTCTTGCTGTATTAACTAACATTATAATACATCATAAAACATTTCACTTATTTTCTCAGAGTTTGCAAGTTAACTCTGTATGTTCCAGCTTTTACTATGAAAATATACATTTGCATAGGCATATACTCCATATATATTTCTGCTTTTCTCCAGCAAGGTACACTGTGGTTACATTCTTGAAGCTCAGCACATAACATACATTTAACACACACACTTCTACACCAGCTCTTTAATACACACATATATAGCTCTCTTATATTTGTAAGACAAGCCTATAGATCATATTAATATTCACAAATGACATAGAATTATTTACAAACTTCTAACTAGGCTGGGCTGGTAGCCTTCACAATTACTATACACTGACATACATAATTTCCTAACTTTCTCACTTATATTATATATTTCATTATTACTCCTAAGATTTCATGTCCAGTTGTGTCAAATACATTATTAAGGTCTCCTATCATGATTTTGCTTCTGCGTTTATATTCGTAATATCATCCACAATTTCTCTATAAATAATAATTCTTGACAACACTTCCCCTTTATAACATAAAGACTATCTTCCATAATATTTTCCATTTTAATTTCAAATCTCTTTATTATTATTTTCATAAAAATGTTGTAATCGTTATTATTCAATAATATACATCTTCAGTTTTTAATTGTCTCTATCTTCTCTCTTCTATATGAATTTAAGTATTCTGCTACATAATTCTTTATACATAAAGCCTTCATTTAATCATTCATTCAAAATCTTTAAAAATATAATTTTTTTACCAAATCTTTAAATTTGTATAAATTTCAAACCCTATTCCATCTGGTTCTATAACCAAATCTACACTTACTTGACCTAATACTTTATCTAGCTCATTTAAAGAAATCTATTTTCCAACTCTTTAGTCTCTTTTTCCATTAACTTTTTACTTTCCATATTTTTTCACTACCTTCTTTTTAAAAACATTTCTTGTACATATTGTACTGCACTATTCATAATATTTTCCTGAGTTACTTCTGTTTCTCCATTTACATTTTTATTTCTCTCATTACACTACCATCTTCCTTTTCTAATCTACAGAAGTAACTCAATACTTCTTTATATCTTTGTAAAAATATCTTTGATTGTATAAAACTTGTGTTTTTCTTGATTTCATTCATATAATTCTTTTTCTTTGTCAAAGCATTTTCTATCATTATGATCTAAATCTTTCAATGCATCATTATATGTCCTTTACTTTTCTCACATTATATTTCCGCCATAAAAACGTTTTTATATTTTTCCTTAAATATCATCCACCATTCAGACCAATTTTTATAAAATATTAACGTAGTAATAAGATATATCCATAACTGTATTACTAATCACTTTACTTCCTCATGCCATGCTTTCTCATTTATCATGTTATTCCTTTGCCTATATATATATATATCTAGCCATATTGCAAGATGACCAGAAAATCTTGTTTCAACTACCTCCCCTTCTCCTATAACTAAACTTTCTGATACTATAAAATAATCCAGCTCAGTTCTATTCATACCTATTTTGTAAGTCCATGAATTTTTGTCCCAAAGTTTTAACTAACAACATTTTATAACTTCTAACATTTTCTTTGTACAATTTCCTTTCTTTTTATGCTTCTTATACTTGCCTCTTAAATCACATGTAAAGTCTCCTGTTATTACCATATTCATATTTTCACTGCATAGCCTAAAATCTGATGGAATAAACTGTCCCTTTTTTTACAATTAGTATAAGCATATGTTATAATTCTATATACTTGTTCATTCCATTTAAAATCTACAATGGTTAAGCTTCCCATTGTTGCTAAAGTTACATCTAATATCTGTACTGTATTTCTGTAGAATACTATTTCAGAACATCTCTCCTCCCCATAGTTTTTCTGTAATCTTTCTTCATTTGTTAAAAATCTTGTGTCTTCTAATATAATTACATCTCTATCACATGTATACACTGCTTCAAAAATCCCTTTTCTTCTTACTGTCTTCTTAATACTACTCACATTTACAGAAAGCACTCAAAATTTTTCATTTTCCTTTTTCCTCACATTCATGGTTTCATAAATTCAGAGCTCATTACTAGGGTAACTTTCTTAATAGGCCATTCTAAGCCTAGCCAATTTTCATTTTAAACATGAGAATCAGGCACTGTATCTTGTGTCTGTAAGTCAAACACATTAACCATTATACCAGCCCCCAATTATTAGAGTCTATGTTAAATATTCAAACATCCAAATGTTGAATACCACAAGGTCGAGACCATATGGTCAACATTTGGATGTTTGAATATTAAAAAAAAAAAAAAGAAAAACATACCTTAACAGTGCTAGCAGGGGGCAAGCCCCCCTGCACCCCACACACATAAAGCACAATAAACAACCCAACTTTAGGGCTGACAGAAACATTTAGTGCAGATAGTATATTAATTTCTGATATTTTGCACAAGAATTGAGTGATTTTGTTCTCTTGCGACAAGGTCAGGAAATGTATTAGTAATGCCCCAGTGGTGGTCTATAGGAAGGGTAGATGTTTGAAAAGCCTACTCAAGAACCCTAGAAGTGACCCTAATGAAGGTCTCATGAAAAAATGTGGGATATGTAACCAATGTGGTTTTATTATGGAGGGTTCATCTGCAACCATCAATGAGCAGATCTTCAGTTTCAGGGACAAGTGCACTTGCAAATCAGAGATGGTTGTTTACTGTGCTTTATGTGTGCAATGTCCCTGCTTCTATGTAGGCGAAACTAAGAGGAAACTTAGGAATCAAATCTATGAGCATGTCAGGGACATTAGACTGAAGAATAAAGTGAATATGAGGGACATTATTTTAAGTTTGCTGTTATTGATGTGCTAAAAAGGGATTTTTTTTGGGGGGGTCCATGGCCTTTGCAGTTAGAAAGGTTGGAAGCATACTGGCAGCTTAAAATGAATGCAACTGTTTGGCCAGGATTAAATAATATGTTTTCCCTGGCTTGTTTTTTTAAATTAAAGGCACTTGAAAGGTGATTGCCTTTCAAGTGTATTCATTTTTTTCCTTTTATATGAATGTTTCTATCATGGAAATTTAGTATGCATGTATTTATTCTTAGGGAAGTTTTGGTCTTTTATGTATGTGTATATATATTTATATGAGTGTTTTATAATTTATCTTGAACTTGCACTGAGACTTTGTTTTATTGATCATATTTTTGTTTTAGGGAAGTTTAAAAAAAATGTCTTGTAGGTTGAGGGTGAAGGAAATTAATTGTGTGATGATTTGTTAAGGTGTTAATTGGGTCAGGGTCATATATGGGGTGTTTCCTGTTTCTTTCAGTATCTTGATAAAGTCTCTGAACTGACAGAGATGAAAGCGCTTGCATTTACTATGTTGCAATAAAGAAGTGTGGACTCTGACATCAAGGATTCTCTTTATTTTGGAGTAACTGTATACCTATTCATCTATTTATTCCTGCTGGCTCCTGGTTTCAGTCCTTTTCTTCACATGTGCCTGAACCACTGTAATCTGTTCTCTTTGACCTCTTTTGCAATTGGAGCTATTTTGGTTTCTGCTCTTATGTCCACAAAATAATATCCAAAGAAGACACTCCAGTCAATGAAACATTCATTTAGCACTTTCATCCAAATACTTCATCAGAATAAAATGACAAAATGTCAACTAACCGTATATGCTGTTCTAAGCACTCAATTAAACAAGTGGTTGAATAATCAAACAATTAACATGTAATACCCTATTAGCAGCTTCAGTGGGATTATTCTATGATTTATGTGAGAAGGATATTTTATGCATGTTTCAAAATCAGTCTGTGAATAAATACTACAATTTAAACTGCCAGGAGAAAAAGGCCTTGTTTGAATGGGTTAAAGTGTCTCTGCTTTCATTTTTGCAATCCATCCATAAATGTCCAATTTTGTTACATTTATAACATTTCAGTTCACATTTTTTGCATCACATCCCATTTCCCCACAAATATAACATTTTGTTTTGTCACGGTTACTTATCAAATGTCCTTCTTTTCCACAAAAAAATATATGTTTTTGGGTTGTTTCCAGTACTTTACAACACCCCTATCACCCCTCTACATTTATCATACCTAGTATAAGTATATTTTTCTCTTTCTATTTTTAACACAATATTACAATCCCAGCCATCAGTCCATAAACCACTTTTGTCATAAACTTTTGCAATGTCCAGTACTCCCTTACATAAAAGTTTTCAAGTGTCCTTTCAAAGGCTCTCTTTTTACCTCTGTTCAGAATTATTAACCGGTAAAGAATGTTAGCTACCTCTGTATCTTGAGACGCTCTCCCTCAAAAGCAGTTCCATATATTATCAAAAAATCTTGGCAAAGTCCACAGCAGCAATCCAATAATTTTATTATACAAATACAGCGATAATCCAACAGTTAAGCGCTTTCACTTGCTTCACAGCAAGCATCATCAGAACGCTGAAAAATGAGCCTACTAACTTTTAAATAAACTTTTTGGCGCCAAAACCAAACTGTTTGAATACTTTCCTTTAAAAAGATATTGCAACAATATGTCAAAATACAACTGGCGATAAACTGATATCAATACTTACATCTCAAATTATCATAATCACAAAAAATGTATATGCATAAGCAAATAAAATTAAAATGAAAATAAAATTAAATTAATCATGCAATAAGTGACACATGCGAACAATATATAAATAAGTGTAAAACTGATAAAATATGACCTTCTAACTCCTACTATATATAATTTTCTATTGAATTGTCCTATGTACATTACTAAACATGTAACATATATAAATATAAATATTGAAGAAAATAATCAACTCAGAAATATATAAAAAGCAATACATATGTAATGTCTATATAGTCTGAATATAAAATACATTATAATATAGTGTGAAAGACATCACACGAATCTATAACTACCTGTAAAAAACTAAATGTATACTAATATAGTCTAATGTGAGTCCACATGGACCCAAATTACAATTGAATACTGTATAACATTGTCAATCCATAGCTAATAAGGGTTTAATGGAGATGACATCATTCAGTCCTTGTGGATTAGAAGAATCCAAAATACTTGCCACCAGTATTCTTTGTAGGACAGCAGTCCTTTAAAATCTCCACCCTTAATGTCTGTTAATAAACACTATCTGCTATAACAAAACTGAAATAGTGTCTATCACCACACTTTTTAATTTGTCTGTACAGTGCATTTTTTTCATCTTTGGTTTTGATACTGTATAAATGTGCATATATGCCCTTTTTAAATTTCCTTTCAGTTTTTCCTATGTAAAAACTGGGGCATATCATGCATTTAGCCAACTATATAATCATTTTTGTGTTACAATTTCCCTGTTTAAACCTAATTCTTGTTCTATTAACATTCTCTAACACAATACTATTTTCCTGAAATATTGTGTTACATTGATTACAATTTCCACATTTTTTAGTATAAGTGTTATGAGACCCTATGTTCAAATTGCTTCTCTCTAAGTAGTTCTTAATATTATATCCCATCTTAAACACAAATTGTGGTCCAGTCCCTAATATTCTAACTAATTGTTCATCAATTGAAATGATGTTCCAGCTTTCTGTCATGATTTTCTTTACTTTACCCACATATGGTCTGTACTCAAGCACACATCTTTTGCCATATGATGAACTGTCAACCAAAATGTGATGAGTTGTTCCATCATTCGCCCCAACCTCATTGTTAGATCCCAACAGAGGTTTATATTTGCTTCCCCATTCTTTGATAACTACTTGACTAACTCTAGCCATCATCTTTGCATCATACCCTCTGTCCTTGAACAAAGCCGTAATAAATGCTACTTCCTCTAGCATGTCATCATATGTAGAAGTCATCCTTATAGCACAAATAATCTGCCCTTTGTAAATATTGGTGAATTTGCTCCTGGGATGATTACTGGTAAATTCTAAGTAACTGTTAGAATATGTATTTTTTCTGTAAATTCTTGATTTCAATCCTGTTCCTACTTTGGAAACAAATGTATCTAGGTGTGGTATACCATATTCATTCCTAGATTAAGTGAATTTCAGATAGCTACTACTCTGATTTAAATAGTCTAAAAATTGATCCAGTATGATACTACTACCTTTCCATAAGATATAAATGTCACCTAGGTATTGTGAATAATATTTGACATATTTCATATATACACAACTTAACACTTTAGTCTCCTCACAATCAAGCATGACCAGATTGGCATATATGGGAGCACAAGCTGCTCCCATAGCTACACCTCTGGTTTGCCTGAAAAGTTCACCTTCAAATTGGATGTAATTATGTTCTAATACCAAAGAAATCATATCCAATAATAAACAAGCTTTGTCCCAGTCTAAATCTGCATGTTTATGTATACTATTGGCAAATGCCTCTAGTCCTTCAAGTTTGGGGATGCACAAAAATAGATCTATCACATCTATAGTGACGAAAAGCATGTCCTCACTCCAAGATAGGGTGGGATAATTTTTCAAAAATTCCCATGAGTCCTTGACCATATGTGGGATTTTTTTGTAGATGTGTTTTAAATAGACATCAATAACTGAGCCCATGGGAAATGTTTTTGATTTACTCCCAGAAATGATTGGCCTAAATGGGAGGCTCTCTGTGTCTTTATGGACACTGGGGATCCCAACTATAGATGCAAGCTTAGGATGTTCGACTCTGATAAAATTATAAGTGGCCATCGTTATTCTATTGTCAATCAAAAATTCTTCCTGATGTAAATCAATTCTTCTGTAGGCAATATTAATTTCATTCACAGACACAGTCTCATAATTCCCTGAATTATGTAATAAATCAAACAGTCTTGAAGTGTATGCTAAGTTGTCATATATAACTATACCACCCCCTTTGTCGGGTTTCATGATCCTAATATCCCTATAATTTCTCAATTCCTGTAGGACCATATGTTCTTCTATAGATAAATTATAATTGGTCCTAATTCCACATATGTGGCTTTGTAACTTGTATATCTGTTGTGTTACAGTCCTATCATAAATAGAAATGATGGGATGCATGGGGGGCACAAATGTACTCGTCTTTTTCAAGCCTTTATGCAAAATGTCTTGATTGATACTACTAACTTTCTCTGAAGAATCCTTAAATAAAATACTGAGATTTAATTTTCTAATATATTTCTTGATTTCACTAATACAGCCTACAAGCCTAAATTTTAAGCTAGGGATAAACTTCATCCCTTTAGAGAGTAAGTCGAAGTGTATAGCCTTCAATGAATAGTCAGTATAATTATAAATGTTGAAATTTTTATAACTATAAATTACACCTTCTTTCTTGATTCTCTCACTTATATGATTAACCAAATTGTTATCTCGAATCAGTGTCCCCTTCCCCTCTTTTTTAATTAATTTCTCTTGTCCGTGACATACTGTTGGTGTCCCAGATTGTCCTGATGTATTTGCCTTCTCCAGTTTCCCTCCCATTTCCAATCTCTTTGTCTTCCCCTGCTCTCTGATTGAAAAAAAATATGATTGATTGTCCCTCTGATGTCCATAATAAGTGTTACCATGGTCAAACACCTCGTAAGAGGTATTATTGGGATGATTGTTATTCCCTTTGTATTTATCCCAAAGATACGCCCTACCCTTACTGTATCATTCCATATCTCTACAAAATGTTTTATTTTTGTGAATATGAACTTGTTTGATGGCATTGTCAGCCATGTTAAACTGTTTAACATAAAGTTTTTCCCATTGTGAAAACAATAAGTCATTTCTAATAATCTCATTTAACTCTTCCACTTCTTGTATAAGTTTAGCCAGTTTTTCATCATTAAATTTAATTAACATATGCATATATTTGAAACCATGTTGGTCAAAAAACAAGTTAAACTGTTTTCCAATATTATCAGTAATTTCAATCCCCATAGGGTACTTAAAAAACCTTAAAAACTTAAGAAAGTATTCAAACAGTTTGGTTTTGGCGCCAAAAAGTTTATTTAAAAGTTAGTAGGCTCATTTTTCAGCGTTTTGATGAAGCTTGCTGTGAAGCAAGTGAAAGCGCTTAACTGTTGGATTATCACTGTATTTGTATAATAAAATTATTGGATTGCTGCTGTGGACTTTGCCGAGATTTTTTGATCATATCTGGAACTGCTTTTGAGGGAGAGCATCTCAAGACACAGAGGTAGCTAACTTTCTTTACTAGTTAATTGTTCTGTAGTTCAAGAACGTTTAATTCTTATCACTTTCACAACTTGTCCTCATGGAGTCTGATCGAGACGACCCACCATGTACTCCCCCCAGTTTGCCAAGTGGAGAGATGGCTTGAGTTCAGGTGGAGCTAGCGGGACTGCGGGGTGAATTCAGCAGGCTTTCAGTATTACTTACTAAGTTTGGAAATTTCTTTGCCGATTCCGGCAATACCAATTTTGACTCTGGCAAAGTTGCAGTGGTATCAGAGTCTCCAGTAGCTAATACGAATGGTGCCACTTATTTTAGAGTACCGACGGTACTTAATAATAGTTTGGACAACAATTGTGACATTCCCAGTTTTACTTCATACACTCCTGGGATTCCAAACAGCCAGGGTACTGGTAGGGACTGTGAAAGATCGATAGACCTACCAGCTATGCATAGTTCTATTGACCAGAGGAGCAGTAGTAAGATTGGTCCTTCGGACTTTACATTTGACTGGTCTTTTGGTGACATAGAACTAGAAGCTAAGCTAGTGGGTACTAAACCCAAGAGAGTCATGTCTCACATGTCCTATGGTCATACTGACCTAGTTGCCGGTGTTGATAAAAGATATGGACTGTTGCAGATGTGCCAATTATATCTGATATGACGAATGGGAAGTCGAACCATCTTTTAAAAAAATTTTTGGACAAAAATTGTATGTTTGATAACAACAATATTGAATACGAAAATCGTAGATTTTCTGTACCTGCAGGTACACTTAAGGACAATATTTTTGCTTTAGGTAAGAAATTGAATAATATAAATAATATTAAATTGGACAATGCATATTTGACTAAATGTATGGAAAACAAAATAGTCCCTATGGGACTTAGGTTTTTTAAGTACCCTATAGGGATAGAAATTACTGATAATATTGAAAAATAGTTTAACTTGTTTTTTGACCAATGTGGTTTTAAATATATGCATATGTTAATTAAATTTAATGATGAAAAACTGGCTAAACCTATGCAAGAAGTGGAAGAGTTAAATGAGATTATTAGAAATGACTTATTGTTTTCACAATGGGAAAAACTTTATGTTAAACAGTTTAACATGGCTGACAATGCCATCAAACAAGTTCATATTCGCAAAAATAAAACATTTTGTAGAGATATGGAACAATACAGTAAGGGTAGGGCATATCTTTGGGATAAATACAAAGGGAATAACAATCATCCCAATAATACCTCTTACGAGGTGTTTGACCATGGTAACACTTATTATGGACATCAGAGGGACAATCGATCACATTTTTTTTTCAATCAGAGAGCAGGGGAAGACAAAGAGATTGGAAATGGGGGGGAGGAATTGGAGAAGGCAAATACATCAGGACAATCGGGGACACCAACAGTATGTCACGGACAAGAGAAATTAATTAAAAAAGAGGGGAAGGGGACACTGATTTGAGATAACAATTTGGTTAATCATATAAGTGAGAGAATCAAGAAAGAAGGTGTAATTTATAGTTATAAAAATTTCAACATTTATAATTATACTGACTATTCATTGAAGGCTATACACTTCGACTTACTCTCTAAAGGGATGAAGTTTATCCCTACCTTAAAATTTAGGCTTGTAGACTGTATTAGTGAAAGCAAGAAATATATTAGAAAATTAAATCTCAGTATTTTATTTAAGGATTCTTCAGAGAAAGTTAGTAGTATCAATCAAGACATTTTGCATAAAGGCTTGAAAAAGACGAGTACATTTGTGCCCCCCATGCATCCCATAATTTCTATTTATGATAGGACTGTAACACAACAGATATACAAGTTACAAAACCACATATGTGGAATTAGGACCAATTATAATTTATCTATAGAAGAACATATGGTCCTACAGGAATTGAGAAATGATAGGGTTATTAGGGTCATGAAACCCGACAAAGGGGGTGGTATAGTTATATATGACAACTTAGCATACACTTCAAGACTGTTTGATTTTTTACATAATTCAGGGAATTATGAGACTGTGTCTGTGAATTAAATTAATATTGCCTACAGAAGAATTGATTTACATCAGGAAGAATTTTTGATTGACAATAGAATAACGATGGCCACTTATAATTTTATCAAAGTCGAACATCCTAAGCTTGCATCTATAGCTGGGATCCCCAAAGTCCATAAAGACACAGATAAGCCCTCATTTAGGCCAATCATTTCTGGGAGTAAAAAACATTTCCCATGGGCTCAGTTATTGATGTCTATTTAAAACACATCTACAAAAAAATCCCACATATGGTCAAGGACTCATGGGAATTTTTGAAAAATTATCCCACCTTATCTTGGAGTGAGGACATGCTTTTCGTCACTATAGATGTGATAGATCTATTTTCGTGCATCCCCAGAATTGAAGGACTAGAGGCATTTGCCAATAGTATACATAAACATGTGGATTTAGACTGGGACAAAGCTTGTTTATTATTGGATATGATGTCTTTGGTATTAGAACATAATTACATCCAATTTGAGGGTGAACTTTTCAGGCAAACCAGAGGCATAGCTATGGGAGCAGCTTGTGCTCCCATATACGCCAATCTGGTTATGCTTGATTGGGAAAAGACTAAAGTGTTAAGTAGTGTATATATGAAATATATCAAATATTATTCACAATACCTAGATGACATTTATATATTATGGAAAGGTAGTAGTATCATACTAGATCAACTTTTAGACTATTTAAATCAGAGTAGTAGCTATCTGAAATTCACTTCATCTAGGAATTAATATGGTGTACCATACCTAGATACATTTGTTTCCAAAGTAGGAACAGGATTGAAATCAAGAATTTACAGAAAAAATACATATTCTAACAGCTACATAGAATTTACCAGTAATCATCCCAGGAGCAAATTCACCAATATTTACAAAGGGCAGATTATTCGTGCTATAAGGATGACTTCTACATATGATGACATGCTAGAGGAAATAGTATTTATTACGGCTTTGTTCAAGGACAGAGGGTATGATGCAAAGATGATGGCTAGAGTTAGTCAAGTAGTTATCAAAGAATGGGGAAGCAAATATAAACCTCTGTTGGGATCTAACAATGAGGTTGGGGCGAATAATGGAACAACTCATCACATCTTGGTTGACAGTTCATCATATGGCAAAAGATGTGTGCTTGAGTACAGACCATATGTGGGTAAAGTAAAGAAAATCATGACAGAAAGCTGGAACATCATTTCAATTGATGAACAATTAGTTAGAATATTAGGGACTGGACCACAATTTGTGTTTAAGATGGGATATAATATTAAGAACTACTTAGAGAGAAGCAATTTGAACATAGGGTCTCATAACACTTATACTAAAAAATGTGGAAATTGTAATCAATGTAACACAATATTTCAGGAAAATAGTATTGTGTTAGAGAATGTAAATAGAACAAGAATTAGGTTTAAACAGGGAAATTGTAACACAAAAATGATTATATATTTGGCTAAATGCATGATATGCCCCAGTTTTTACATAGGAAAAACTGAAAGGAAATTTAAAAAGCGCATATATGCACATTTATATAGTATCAAAACCAAAGATGAAAAAAATGCACTGTACAGACACATTAAAAAGTGTGGTGATAGACACTATTTCAATTTTGCTATAGTAGATAGTGTTTTAATAGACATTAAGGGGGGAGATTTTAAAGGACTGCTGTTCTACAAAGAATACTGGTGGCAAGTATTTTTGGATTCTTCTAATCCACCAGGACCGAATGATGTCATTTCCATTAAACCCTTATTAGCTATGGATTGACAACGTTATACAGTATTCAAGTGTAATTTGGGTCCATGTGGACTCACATTAGACTATATTAGTATACATTTAGTTTTTTACAGGTAGTTATAGATTCGTGTGATGTCTTTCACACTATATTATAGTGTATTTTATATTCAAACTATATAGACATTACATATGTATTGCTTTTTATATATTTCTGAGTTGATTATTTTCAACAATGTTTATATTTATATATGTTACATGCTTAATAATGTACATAGGACAATTCAATAGAAAATTATATATAGTAGGAGTTAGAAGGTCATATTTTATCAGTTTTACACTTATATATTGTTCGCATGTGTCACTTATTGCATGTTTAATTTTATTTTAGTTTCATTTTAATTTTATATGCTTATGCATATACATTTTTTGTGATTATGATAATTTGAGATGTAAGTATTGATATCAGTTTATCGCCAGTTGTATTTTGACATATTGTTGCAATATCTCTTTAAAGGAAAGTATTCAAACAGTTTGGTTTTGGCACCAAAAAGTTTATTTAAAAGTTAGTAGGCTCATTTTTCAGCATTCTGATGAAGCTTGCTGTGAAGCAAATGAAAGCGCTTAACTGTTGGATTATCGCTGTATTTGTATAATAAAATTATTGGATTGCTGCTGTGGACTTTGCTGAGATTTTTTGATAATAGCTGGAACTGCTTTTGAGGGAGAGCTAACGTTCTTTACCGGTTAATTGTTCTGTAGTTCAAGAACGTTTAATTCTTATCACTTTCACAATCTGTTCAGAATTGAACACAGGTTTTCTTTTTGTTTCCCCCAATAAATGCTTTTATTACATAAAAGTTCCATGGGTTACAGTCTTTCTTTTTCATATTCTCCACAAAAACATTTTCATTAAAAACAGTCTCAAATATAATGTCACAAAATATGTCTATTAATAAGAATAAATGGTCTTACCACACATGTTTTTACAACCAAAGAAGCTATTAAATTGTCACACGCTTTATACCTGTCCACTTCTTTGCCTTCTTTACTTTCAATCTTTACCACATACTTCAGTTTTTCATTTTCTTCTGCTTATTTTCTGCTACTCCACTTTTGCCTTCTTTTACTTTTTCTGTTTATGTTTTCTTTTCCATCTTACCACTATTCTTCAGGATTGTCTCTGCATCCTCCTTTTGCATTTTCTCCATAATGTTCCCCCAGGAAACAACTCCTTCATTTTTTGGCACCACCTTTTCTTTAAGCAAATCATCTCACAACCGTCCCTACTGAAGGGTTATAATTACACATCCATCATTTGCTGAATCATCTCTTTCAAACAGATTTCTTTGAAACATTTCGCCAGAATCATGCACACAATCTCTGGTCTCAGTATTTGCTTTCATCTCTATTTATTTCACCACTCCATCATCTCCTTCTCGCTCCATCTGCCTCCCTGTTTCTCTGGGCCATCTCTCCATCTGGAATGGAAACAGGAAGTGGTCCTCCAAAATGGGTCCCAGTCACAACAAAGATGAGTAGGGGAATCTCACTGATGCCCTCGCCACATTTTCCCTAGTAGTATAAATACCACCATAGGTCTTCCCTGAAAAGAGGCCATCAGCCTAGTGAGACTAATCTGGTCGACAAAGCATAAATCAATAAAAAAAAAATTCTATACCTCTTCCCACAGCCTATCTCTAAAACAACTTTCTTCACTTGACCTATCAAACTGGTTCTAAAGCTACCTCTCCAAGGGACTTCAGCCTGTTAAATGGATAACTCATACTTGTCCCTCCTACTTGTCAAAACAGGTGTTCTTCAAGGTTCTATACTATGGCCACTGCTTCTCAACATATTTACTGACAAAGTTCGCTCCTCCAAATGTCAAGCATACCTAATGCAATAAGCAGATGACATTTTAATCTGTAATTTCAATAACCTAATTACTATACAAATTATTACCCAAAATTCATTTTCATCAACTGACAGTTGGCACAATAACTCTCGACTTCTAATAAAAAAAAAACAAATAAAACAAAGCTACTATTATTCCTTCCAAATGCCCTTACATGCCTTAACCAAATTTTGCAATGGCAGCTTCTGATAAAACCACTACAGAAGTCATCCCCATACCAAACTACTAGGCATGACAATTGATGATAATCTAAAATTTGATTTACATGTGTAACAGGTTATCAAAAAATAAATCACCATATGTTAGGGACAGTCTATAAAACAAACAAACAAACAAATAAAATACTAAACTGATTAATTCCGAAAACCTCTATACTCCTAATTCTCACCTTACTATATGACTCCCCAGTACTGCTTAACCTTCAAGCTTCCATCCAAAATAAACTAAACCAGTGCTAAAATAAAATAGTACAATTTGCCACTAACTTATCAAACAGAACCAATCAATGCTTAGCCCTAAAACAGCTTGAGTGGCTTAAATTACCCAAGCAACTCACTTAAGCTCAACTACTCCTAGTCCACAAATTAGTATACAAATCAGAACAAAGCAAAGCCCTACTACACTTTTTGCACAGATACACCCCCACTAAGCCACTTCAATCTGAAAACAAAATGTTCCTTGTGATCTACAAATGACACCTGTCAGCAGGAAACTTTCTGTATTCCAGCTCTGCAGCCCACTCCTGGAAGTCTATCCCCTTATCCCTTAAACATATTAGCAACCTATCAGACCAACCTAAAAAATATCTGACGTCTGTACCTGCACAACCCTCAAAACAGATTCACAACCACCTGTTCACTATAACTATGCCTTTCTCACTCTGAATCACTAACACCACCATGTCTTAGCAAGTAGTAATGGTCTAAAATCAAACGTAGCTCTCACCTTAGTGATACCATACTACTAATGAACGCTCTTTTACCTCTGCATCCTCGTAGCTGACCTTAACTATTACTATTTAATTCCTCTCTAATGTCCTTCTATAACATTCTCAGCTCTCTAATACTAAACAACTCTCTCTTTCTTCATGTCCTTAATTTCTCTCCTGTACATTACTCCTCATCTCACTGTATTACTCTAGCTATTTTGACATCTGAATACTCTAGTATTTCTTATCTCCATATATTATTAAAAACTATGGTCAATATTTTGAATAATTATGTATTACTTTACTCGAGATAGGTTATCCACTTTTGCAAAGTGTCATGCTACTTGCAGTACCCCACTGTATTCTTGAATTTCTCTTAGCAATATTCTGTAAATGTATTTCTATCTGTTGTGGGGGCTCTTATCCCCTTGCTTACAAGGTGCAACTTATCTACTGTAAAGTGTTTTATCTGTAGTGGGGCCTTTCTCCCCATGTATACAATTACTTCTCAGCTATCGTAAACTGTTTTACATGTGTTTGTGGAGCCTTTCTCCCCAACACATTGTAAGATATTTAATCTGTTGTGGGGCTTTTCTTCTGTTGTGTATAATTATTTATCAACTATCATTTAAATGATTTTTAATCTGCTGTGGAACTTTTATCTTCAGGCCTGTTCTGAAAATGGGTCACTGACTCAGTTGGACTTTCCCGGTTACCAAAGGACAAATAAAAAACTAAATGAATTAAATTAGTACTACATACATTCCTAATTCATACTCACCTTTGATTTTTTTTTAACTCTTCTCTCAGGATTCAATTTTTTTAATTTACTTATTATATTTCATTATAGTTTCTATTTTTAAATTCAAAATCTTTCCTCATATCCATAGTGTGTATTTTGACTATGTATACAATTATTGTCTATGCTAAAATTGTATTTGGAGCTTTTCTCCCCCAGGACTCCACTGGAAAAGGGGCCTTGCAATGGCCCAGTCAGACTATGCCAGTAAACAAAAAATAAATAAAAAAATTAAAGTATTGGTGCAGTTTGGATAATGATATATTTTGTCAGTAGGAAGGTAAACATTTAACTGAACATTTTTGCGCTCATTAAGAAAGGTTTATATGGTCAAAGTTTTCACTTCATTAACAGGAGAGAGTGTTCCCTGTGGGAAATGTTCATATTATGGCCATATATGTACAACTGATTATGAACACCACAGAATATTCAGCATTAGATGGAATTGTATATATGTTTCCAGATGGGGTGTTTATATGGTGGTTTGCTATTGTGGGGTCTTTTATGAAGGGCAGACCTCATGTCAATGGAAGCAAAGAATCCCGCTGCATCCGAGTGGCATCAGATGCAAGTAAGACAGACATGTTCGCTATAGTCACACACTGGTGTATGAGGGAGCTGTTTTTACTTTTATTAAGTATTGATCAGGTGGTAGATGAATCCCCTCCTAGTTACAAACATACTATTCTAAATGAGAAGGAAAAATGAGTTATATGTCAGTACTGGGTGTAATAATACTCATAAAGAGTTATAAACTTTTTAAAGTATTTAATATATATACAGCAAGAGGTTCTCCTGTTTGATTCTTGGCTGGAGCGCCTTCTGTGTTGAGTCTGCATGTCCTCCCCATGGTTGAGTGACATCTAAAGACATGCAGGTAGGTGCGTGTGTGAATGGGTTTGCCTTCTTTGAAGGTTGGGCGCTGGGCTGGCAACTCAGCACCGTAAAAATTCACTGCCAATCATTAGCGGACCAGAGTTTAACCGGGAAAAGTTGAAAGACATTGAAATAAATACATTTATTATATTTAACTTTTTTAAACATATAGGTAGCTAGGTCATATATATATATATATATATATATATGTGTGTGTGTGTGTGTGTGTGTGTGTGTGTGTGTGTATTTGTGCATGTCTTACAGTTGATCATGTGACTATGCACGTACATAAGTTGTTCATAGGTGTTTACTAGGCTAATGACCACAAGGGTCTATTTAATCCTAGCCATGCATTCCAAATCTCTGACAAATTCTGGTACCCAAGCAGGAGCTTGGGAGATGAAATATTTACAAGTGGGGCCGGGGAGATAAACCATTTACAGGCTGCCTGTGTCTATTAGAGACAGGTGCCAAACCAGGGATGAATTTCCTGTTTGCCATCCAACTGTCCAAATTCCACTTGAATTGCAATGGGGAGGAACTCTGCTTCACGTGGATGGGGAGCCTATTCCAGAGATAAGGTAGTCTTTGGGATATATACCCATCTCTCCAGCAGGTCCTATTTATATCACAGGCAAAGTTTTAAGTCTTTAGAACAGGTAATTCCGATGCTGTTTCTTTTGTGGATATGCAGAAGGTCCATCGGAGTGGGGTCTGAAAATGCCCTGTATGCCTGGCATAGATCTCCCCTCAACAGCCTGTAGGAGAGAGAATATAGGGATAGGCCTTGAGGTGGTCTACATAGGGCATGTTACTTATTCCCTGTGTTCTTTTAGTGAGGAAACTCTGTTGACATTCCAGTTGTTGGATATGCCTGGTTCAGTACATACCAAAGGGGGCATTGTACTCAATGAAAGGTCTGATAAATGCCGAACACAGTGGAACAATGACTTCCTTGGACCTAGATGCCATATCTTTGTTTATAAGTTGTGCAACATAAAATGAATTCCTAATTGCAGATACCTGATGGTCAAAGGCTAGATTACTCTATGTGTGTTACTAAGTTTCTGACTACTGGGTTACCTCTAAGGGGTGTGTTGTCATGGGTGGATGACTTCCCAAAAGATACTATTATGCATTTTTTGACATCTAGTTTTAGCCCATGCCTCTGATACCAGTTGTTTGCCTTTGTCAAACCCTCCTGGAAAACATTTGTGTCAATATGGGATTCAATGAGAGTTCCTAATTTATAATCATCAGCAAAATTAGCCAGACAGAGGCAATTGACATGTGTTGGAGGAACAGCTATGCAGCACTAAAAATACCTTTTGCCAAAATCTGGGACTGTTGACGATGTTCAGATAAAGACGCTTTTTTAAGTTGCAGCATTTTGTTCGTTGTGCCTGTTACATATATATATATATATATATATATATATATATATATATATATATATATATAGATATATATATATATGGATTCCTATTACAAGAACGAAAGTTCACTACTTTGAACTTGTAATAGCAAGCCTCACTTCTGCGAAAGTTCACTTTAATGAAAGTGAACTTTCATGTAAGTGCACTTCACCGAAAGCACCGCAGCACAGAGTGGAGGACATAAAAAATAAGCTATGCCCTCCACTATGGTGCGATAGTCACGGACCTTAGGGATAGGGCACGGGTCATAGTAAGAGGATAGCCCATACCTATGCCCTAACCCTAAGGTCCATGAGTACTGCACAGAAGTTCAGTACAACACCTGTTTGTTGTACTGAACTTCGCGTAAGTGCACTTTCGATTAAGTTCACTTTCGCTGCAGTGAGCATTCCATGCACTATTTCGAATTTGTGAAAATCGTATGAAGAGTTGTATAAAAGGTTGGACACTAAGAAGGGAGAAAAGAACCTGTACCGATTGGCTAGACAGAGGGACCGAGCTAGTAAAGATGTGCAGCAGGTAAGGGTGATAAAGGATAATGAGGAAAACGTACTCACAAGCAAGGAGAGTGTGTTGTTTGAGGGGTTGATGAATGAAGAGAATGAGAGGGAGAGAAGGTTGGATGATGTGCAGATAGTGAATCATGAAGTGCAGTGGATTAGCAAGGAGGAAGTAAGGATAGCTATGAAGAGGATGAAGAACGGAAAGGCTGTTGGTCCAGATGACATACCTGTGGAAGCATGGAGGTGTTTAGGTGAAATGGCAGTGGAGTTTTTAACTAAATTGTTTAATGAAATCTTGGAAAGTGAGAGGATGCCTGAGGAATGGAGAAAAAGTGTTTTGGTACCGATTTTTAAGAATAAGGGTGATGTGCAAAGCTGTAATAACTACAGAGGGATTAAACTGATCAGTCACAGCATGAAGTTATGGGAAAGAGTAGTGGAAGCTAGGTTAAGAAGGGAGGTGATGATTAGTGATCAGCAGTATGGTTTCATGCTAGGAAAGAGCACTAAAGATGCGATGTTTGCTTCTGACAGTGTTGATGGGGAAGTACAGAGAAGGTCAGAAGGAGTTGCATTGTGTCTTTGTGGATTTAGAGAAAGCATATGACAGGGTGCCTAGAGAGGAGTTGTGGTATTGTATGAGGAAGTCGGGAGTATCAGAGAAGTATGTAAGAGTGGTACAGGATATGTACGAGGGTAGTGTGACAGCGGTGAGGTCTGCGGTGGGAGTGACTGATGCGTTTAAGGTTGAGGTAGGATTACATCAAGGATCAGCTCTGAGCCCTTTCTTATTTGCAATGGTGATGGACAGGTTGACAGATGAGATCAGACAGGAGTCCCCGTGGACTATGATGTTTGCAGATGACATTGTGATCTGTAGTGAGAGTAGGGAACAGGTGCAGGACACCCTGTAGAGGTGGAGATATGCTCTAGAGAGAAGAGGAATGAAGGTCAGAAGGACTAAGACAGAATATATGTGTGTGAATGAGAGGGAGGACAGAGGAATGGTGAGGATGCAGGGAGTAGAGGTGGTGAAGGTGAATGAGTTTAAGTACTTGGGATCAACAGTTCAGAGTAATGGTGAGTGTGGAAGAGAGGTGAAGAAGAGAGTACAGGCAGGATGGAGTGGGTGGAGAAGAGTGTCAGGAGTGATTTGTGACAGACGAGTACCAGTAAGAGTGAAAGGGAAGGTCTACAAGAGGGTAGTGAGGCCAGCTATGTTATACGGGTTGGAGACAGTGGCGTTGACAAAAAGGCAGGAGTCAGAGCCTGACGTGGCAGAGTTGAAGATGTTAAGATTTGCACTGGGTGTGACGAGGATGGACAGGATTAGGAATAAGTATATTAGAGGGTCAGCCCAGGTTGGAAGGTTTGGAGACAAAGCCAGAGAGGCAAGATTACATTGGTTTGGACATGTGCTGAGGAGGGATGCAGAGTATATTGGGAAAAAGATGCTAAGGATGAAGCTGCCAGGTAACAGGAAAAGAGGAAGGCCTAAGATAAGGTTTATGGATGCGGTGAGAGAGGACATGCAGGTGGTTGGTGTGACAGAGCAAGATGCAGAGGACATGAAGAAATGGAAACAGTTGATCTGCTGTGGCAACCACTAACGGGAGCAGCTGAAAGAAGAAGAAAAAAAAAAAAATATATATATATATATATATATATATATATATATATATATATATATATATATATATATATATATATATATATCTTCAAACACCAGGTCATTTGCATTCCAAAACACATGGAGAAGTATTAAAGGAAAATCAAAAGACTCTTGAAACCTTATTTATGCATTTTAATGTCAGTTACAATGATAAAACACAAAACATAGTTTCACCAAGGTGGCCTTGACAGTGTTAATATGTATAGCATCCGAACAAAAAACAAGTAATTAAAATATGTCAAATTTATTAAAGATCAAGGTGTGGAGCTCAGACCTAACATGCTTTCCACCCATACGCTGTGGATCAGTTTGGTTTTCGACAATTTGTTCAACATTGCAGGAGAAAACTGTATCTCCGAAGTAATGGCGTCTAAAGATTTATTTATTTATTATTTATTGCTGTTTGTTTACCAGGAAAGTCCACTAGGCAAGAATGAGCCCATTTTCAGTGGAGGCCCAGCGAGAAAAGCTCCAATATCACAAAAACAACAGAGTACAAAAATACAGAGTAGCTTAACACATAAAAGACACAGAGTAGCAAACAATCAGCATAATCCTGAAGTACCATATGTACAGCTTAAAATGAAACTTAATTCACTGGTTTCAAAAATAATCATAAGTTTCAGACTTCTGTGTCATTTTTAGTAAATTATCACAATAAAGTATAATTGAGTACAGAAGGGCTACAATGTATTACGGAAGAAAACAAATTAGTTTGCAAAGGGTAATATTTATGAACAGGGGTTCCCCTGAAGGGAATATTCAATACAAAGGATAACTATTAGGGAGGGTAGGTAGGCTGAGGTGAAACATGAGAAGGGAGAGAGAAGAGTAAAATAGAGAGTGGGGCTAGTATATGAGCTGGAGTAGTCCTGGAGAGTGAAGACATCAGGTGATGGCATAGTGAGGAGTAGGAGGCCTGGAAGAGCAATTACAAATCCACTTTGAGGAAAGGTAATTTTGTAGAGCAATTCTGAAACTTGGAGGGGAGTGTTCAATGCAGAGAGAAGGGAGGTTATTCCAAAGTTTAGCTATGGTCCGGGAGTATAGAAGCTTACCTGCCATAGCTCTCAACCTTCTGTGTCCAAAATGAGGAACACTAGCCTTCATAATGTGGAACAAATGGGCAAAATGTGCAACACATACTAATGGCTTACTAACAACTTCAACTAGGAAGGTCATAGGATAGTTAAAATATGTTGGTTTTACTTATAAAAAAGATCTTTTAATTAATTAATTAATATTATTAATTTCTATTTACAATGGATTTCACTTAAAAAAAATTCCTAACACTGAATGTGTACAGAGTCTTTCAATGTGGAACTTCGAGGAACATGAACTTTTTAAGACCCCAAATGAGGTACGTTCCTCGTAATGAGGTACACTTGAGAGGTATGTTACCTGCTGCTAGGTTAGGTTTATGAATGTGGATTTAAAGGGACAATCCCAGCCTTTAAAATTCAGGTCTACATTTCTGCTGACCAAAGTAACGCCCATGTAATCGCGTCACTCACATTCCCACCCACAATCTCAATTTTCTCATAGAAATCCTGTATACATTCAGTTCCAATCCCACTTTGCTTCCCTGTGTCAGCTTTGCCTTAGTTTTTCGTTCCTGTCAGTTTTCATTTTGGTTGCGATGGTGGACACAGGCTAAAGTTCACATTGCTTTTTTATGAAAAAAAAAAATCTAGTTATAACTTCAGCACTGGGGTAAGACTGATGCCAGGGTTGAGGTCACATAAAGATTTCCCAGATTTTCTGAAAAAGTTGAAGAAAATAAATAAAACAAAATTTGTGGCAATGTACTAATGGCTTGATTACTCAATTAGCAGGGCATGTGAGGAGTAGGACTCGAAGAGGGAAAATGCGAGATTCAGTTTTTTTTTTCTTCCTTTTCCTTTCCTCCGAGCTTGTGTGAACTTGAGTATCATGTACATAGCGGTCAGGAGTATGGTGTATTATCCCACACTGGGGTGTGCCGATAGGCTTGAAACCTGCAAAAAGCCATTGCTTTATGTGTTTTGTAATGTTTGCTGACTCAGTTAGATCGGGATGTAATGTGTGTAGATTTTGAATGGCATGTGATAGTGTGCTGATTAAATGGTACAGTATCTATCAAAACTGGCTCCTGTGCTGCCATCACCACTGTTATTATTTCTGATTTTGTCACTGCTTGTCTGACTAGTGCAAGCGTGAAAAGCATTAGTAGTATCTTACTGTTTTTGCTAGTACTTCACAGTGGCTGCTTTTGCTACTCTTAGCATTACTCTTTCTGCTGTCATTGCTTCAAATACACAGAAGTGAGGGCCACCCAACTCAGTCCACAGAATAAATCCAGTAACTCCAGTAGTAAAAAAGAATATCCACAAGCAGGGCTCAAGTAAAAAAACTTTGCTTAGTGAAGATCCAAAAGTCAAGCGATCAAACCACAAGTTGGCAAAACTGGAACAAAACTTCTTTTATTGATAAAAATGAACAGTAAAATACCTTACAAGCTGCAAATTAATGTCATTGGTCAAGATTTTCTGAAAAAGTAAAAAAAAAAAAAACAATATGTATATAAACCAGAAAAGGTGTGGCGATGTACTAACGGCTTGTTTACTCAATTCCTATACAGCCGCAACCGCAAAGGCGGAAGCACTAAAGCCGCTTTATCCATACTGTTTAGCTTGTTTAAGACACATTAAATCATTACTTTTCTTAAAAAAATCTCACAGGTGTTGATTTGCTTTGTCTGCATTTCAGTTTTTTAGATGTTTTTTTTTTCATTGTACAAGGTCACATTTCTGGGAAGGTCTTAGGCAATTGATTTGATGTATACATGTTTCTATGCCACTCGTTTTTTAATCTTTTCCTGAAAGCCACTTATCTGAGAGCAACTCTGATCTTAGTATTTAAAATGTATGATGTGGAGCAAGTAAGTGAGTTAGCAATTGCAAAATCACAAATTAAGCAGGATTTCATTGAATAACATAAATGCAGGATTTCACTGAGTAACATAAATGCAGAATTATTAAACTTTAGTGAAAACTGTGCCCAAAAGTAGCTTAATCTCATTATTAAACAAACAGTGATTGCAGACCGGCATTTAAATTTCCAAGTTCATTAATTATACATACAGTGGCTAACCTACTTCTATGTGAGCACAAAGGAAAGGAAAAAATATGACTAAAAGATATGCTATGCTGCTCAGTACGAGCAATGAGATATAAGTAAAACTATATGAGAATTATGTGACCACTCCTTCAACTAGGTAATGTAGAACTCCTTGATACAGTTACATTCAAGTATACTTGTAAATAGTACAACAGAAGCTGCATGGTATAAGCCTGATATATTTGTTACATCAGCCTTGCAGATTTTGAGTAGTTCAAATAGGTTCATAGGTAGGTACTAGGCTATTGGCCCTAGGGCCTATATAAGCCTAGCCGAAAAGGTACCCTGGCTTTCCCCACCCTAGAAAATTATTTTCCTGTGCCCCTGTCGAGCAGAGCCACAAAAGTGATCCCCGGGGGTGATTTCCTATTTCCCATCCAATCATCAAGATTTTTCTTGAACAGTGCTAATTAGGAACTTTATTTGATATAGATAGGCAGTTTGTTCCAGAGTATGGGAAGCCTCTGTAACAGAAATCTATCCCTCCAGCATGTTTATTGTGGTGACCAAGTTTAGGTCCCTAGAGCGTATAGTGAAGAAGGATTGGGATTTCTTTAAGTGGAGCATGTCCAACAGCTCTGGGTTTGACATAGCTTTGTATGTTGTGTAGAGATCGCCACTGAGTAGGCGATATGCAACGGAGTAAAGCTGGATTTTTTTGAGACGGTCTGCGTAGGGCATCTGTTTGTGGCTGGTAATCCTCTTTGTGAGGTATTTCTGCAGCCTTTCCAGTTGTTGTAGATGTCTTGTGAGGTACATACCAAAAGGAGCATTGTACTCTATAATGGGTCTAATGAGTGACGAGTAGAGGGGAACAATGACTTCTTTTTTCGTGGATGAGAAACCTTTTGTGATGAGGAGTGCCATGTAGAAGGATTTCCTGACTACTGTGGCGATGTGATTATCAAAGGAGAGACTATTGCCAACCTGTGTCCCAAGGTCTCTTATCATACTTTCTGTGTTAAGTAGACTACCGCTTATGTGGTAGTTCATGGGTAAAGAGTTTTTACCAAAGGAGATGACAATGCACTTTTTGGTATTGAGCTTGAGGCCATGGCTTTGACACCAGGCATCTGTCTCAGTGAGGCCCTTTTATAGGATGTCCACATAATTAGGAGTTTCAATTATGGCTCCTAGTTTGCAATCATCTGTGAACTTCATTAGCCAAAGACCTTCTGTGTTAGCCTGTACTTCTGAGAAGTAGATACCACACAGGAGAGGACCCAGGACTGAACCCTGTGGTACTCCACTTGTCACTGGTCTGAAGTTGGATTTGGAGTCTGCTACTTTCACAGTGTGGGTTCTGTCAGTGAGCCAGTTGGCAGCCCATCTTGTGACATAGGTATTTATACCTAGTTTAGTGAGTTTATCTATAATTCCAGAGTGGGGGATGGTGTTGAAAGCCTTGGCGAGATCTAGATAGGCTGTCTGAACCACCTTACCCTCATCTACAGCTTTGGTGACTGCTTCAAAGAAGTCTGTCAGGTTTAGGAGACATGATCTGCTTTTTACAAACCCGAACTGGGTGGGGTCCATAGTTTGGACATTACCAATTTCTTTGTTTATAAGTTCCATGATGATACGTTCCATGGCCTTGCAGACCAGGCTCACCAGGCTAATGGGGCGGTAGTTCCCAGGGTCCATGGTGGCTCCCTCTTTGTGAAGTGGAATAACCATTGCTGTGCGCCTTTCAGTGGGCACAAAGCCTGAGGTGAGGCTATGATTGAACATGGTACTTAGGTGGGGTGCCAGTTCATTTTGTAGTTCATGTAGTACACAGCCGGGGATGTCATCTGGTCCCATGGATGCTGTATTCTTAGCCTTGGAGAGTGTGTTTTTAACCTGTGTGGCCGTGATTACTGGAATTTGGCAATCTTTTGGTATTGAGATGGGCCCTTTAGGGGGGTGAAGTTTGCACTGAATCGATCTGCCAGGATATTGGCAATATCCTTGGGATCAGTGTATTTAATGCCATTCTGTTGTAGCTCAGAACAGATCGGAGCATTGCCATTTAGATTCTTGACATAGTTATAGAATGCCTTGTGGTTGTCCTTGGAATCTTTGGCAATTTTATTTTCGGAACTAGTTTTGGAGGATTTTATGAGGAATCTCAGCTTCTTACTGAGGCTGGTAAGAGAGTATTTTGCATCCTGGGATTTTCCTCTTTTCTGCAACAGTTTCTATATGAAGTGAAAGGAAAAGATGCATGTATAGTAAATTTTAAACTTTGCATCAGTCATGCTTCTAGAGATGTACAAGCAGCCCGCTCACAAAAATAGTGCATTTGTCTATTAGTATTCAGAAATCAGCACATATCAAACTAGAAGCTGAAAAAAGAATGGAAGAGTGTGACTACTAATGCTCCAACCTTCTGTCACACACTTGCTTTCTATGGAATTATTAGCAGGTCAGAAAGTTACTGCACTAGGCTAGTATTCAAAAATCAGAACAGAGTAAAACATGAAATTAAAGAAAGAGTACTATGGTTTCCACTATTGTTTGTCTCACTCAGATGCTTTCTATAGGTAGAAGCCATGTCATAAAATTGTTGTAGATGGCCTGGATTCACAGTCACCACAGAATAAAATATGAAATGAAAGAAGCAAAAAACTATGTTTACTAATGTTTTAAAAAACTTGCATTACTGATGTGCTTTGTAGAGAAGCAGCAGCAGTCAACTCGTAAAAAGCCTGAAAGGCTGCTTTTCTGAATGTGTGAAATGCACAGATTAAAGTAATGAATGGTTCACAGGGAAAGCTATGGTCAGTGCAACTACAATTTCAGATGGAATTTGGCTGTCACCTTTGAAACTTCCTGCAGACACTCTTCCCCCTCCCCCCTAAGCCAAAGGTGAGCACGCCCAGAAAGGCAAACCTGAAATGTAAGCAAAGGCTGAATCAAAACAAAAATTCACTGGGATTGTCCCTTTAAGTGTTGCTGTTCTGACTATAGTGATCTAGGAGGGGTGTAGATGGTGAGCAAGGAGCTGAGGTCTGGGCAGTCTTGTGGTTTGTGAATTAGTTTATGAATGGTAGTAAGCTGAAGGAGTAGCAAGTAGTATGGAAGTTCAAGCCATTGAAGTTTTCTTAATGCAATACAGTGATGGGAAGAGTGGCGGTTATTTGTAGCAAATTTGGTGATTTTATTATGACAGGATTCTAGTTTTGTTTTAGAAGCAGAAGGCATAATCAGGTAACCTTTGTTAATTTTCACTGTTTGCCTTTAGTTATTCCCCAACTCAAAAAGTCAAAAAAATTACGACTACACCCGGCGAGCTACTACAAAAACAAGATCAAACCCCACCGCCAGTTATAATTTCTTTCTCATTGGTGTCGCGAGTAGAAAACGACACAACTACTTCCGGGCTAATGCGACCCTTTTCCGGTGGCGCTCGGACTCACTTGGAACGGGTTTTTACCCATTTCTTGCAGAGTTACTAGAGAAAAAGTTAGTCAGTAATTAAGAATAATTGAAAAGGAGTTGCAATGGTGAGTGGAGTGATAAACGTAGCACTGGCTGTGGCAAAGGAGAAACAGGTGCTATTTTTCTGGGTAGAGGTGATAAGTTTTCGTTTGTGGTTACTTTTTATGCAGCCTAGCTTTTATTGGTCCATCTGTTTAAGCAAGGTTATCATTTAAGTCCCGTGTGCCCAAGTGATAGGCCAGTTTTCATATATGTTACGGATGGCGGTAGAAAGAGTGCTTTTGAGGGGATAAGAATGTTTTATGTCTGATGGCCAGATTAAGTCGTTTGTATAAACGTGGCTTTCAAACTGAGGTGGGTATTCATTGACGCTTTACTAGTCCTTCCCGCGACTAATGTCAGTTCCCACGTTGCTATCTGTTTATTTTTGTCATGATGCACAGTTGTGGAAGCTTTGTTCTTGGTTTGACATGATTTTCCTGCTTTTTAGTTGGGATGGGAGTTGCTACAACTTTAAATCAAGCCAACCACCTTTGGCTGGTATTTTAATCTTTGTGGGGATGGTAATGCTGGTCGTAGACGTCATTGTTTCTTAAAGATGAGGCGTTCATATATGACCCTGATTGGGATTGCAGGTATATAGTGTTAGTGGTAAGGGCATAGACAACGTAAAGTGGTTGAAAGGCAGTGTTTTGTTCGTATCTTCAGTTTAAGTTTGTCTCGCAAAACCAGAATTATTCTGCATAGTTGTGTGTAAAGTTTCGTGGTCTCTAGTGGGATTGTATTACACTTGTGGTGCTTTGATAAGTAAATATTTTTATGGTGGTTTTCTTTTTCTTTGTTTCTAAGATTTGCAGCAGCGGGCTGTTCATTAGTTGCAGATTCAGTGACTATGTAGGTTTGTTCAGTCAGTAAACTGCAATCTTGAATATTTTTGTAGTATTTAACCAATGCATTGTTGCATATATTAACACTGTCACTTGCGTTCTTTCAAAAAATGTGATTATTTGTTTTAAAACTATGTTCTTATTCACGGTTTTAAGTTGAAACTGTTTTGCATTTTTACGTTTTTGTATTATGCATACTCACACCATTTGCAGCACGTTGACGTGTTGTTTTTCACCGGATAACTCTTTGTTTACCTCTGGTTCTTTTGTCCAAAGGTGATGCAGATTTCCCTTTTTTTATCTGCTGTGTAAGCCACCGCATGTGTTTCTCCCCATGCAGCTGAAGTTTTCATCATCAGTTATTAATAACCCTGTTATAGCTGGCATTCTCACTAGTAGAAAGCCTCCATACTTTCTTTCCATTCCTGAAATAGGTTTCTTAACAGTTTCTTCTACAGTTCAGAATGATGGTCTCCCAAGTGACTCATAATTTACCTTTCTGTTTTATTTTGTAATTCCCTGCTTGACCATGTGTGGTTTAGAATATGTACGTGTGTGTATGTCTATATAAAATATTTAGATTATGATATATACATAGAAAGATAGATATATATAGAATGTGTGTATATATACGTTTGTGTGCATGTGTATTTATATAATATATACGTATGTATATACAATGTATGTGTGTGTGTGTGTATATATATATCTGTATGTGTACTTGTGTGTGTGGATATATATATATATATATATATATATATGTGTGTGTGTGTGTGTGTGTGTGTGTGTGTGTGTGTGTGTATATATATATATATATATATATATATATATATATATATATATATATATATATATATATATATATATATATACACATACAATACATCATACTGGAATACTGGCTGAAAAGTTGTACTGAAGTTATCACACTTGCCTAGTTAACACATTTTACAGTAAAATAACTCTTACTTACATTTTTAAGCTGGCTTTGGATAAGGGGTGATGCTAGTGATGCTGAGTACAAATGTTGGTCTAATTGAGCAGTTACGTCAGAAGGTCAAGAACATTATTGTGTTGCTTATTTTGGGATGTGGCATTCACAAACCCAGAAAGATTTGTGAGCTCTTGTGTTGTGTGAGTAAGAGCAGAGAAGCTCTTATTATGGTGTACAAGGATGGGTTACTTGCTTATTGGATAAGCTGTATTTTCCAATTAAGCAGGTTATTGGTTATAAAAATTACTTTGTATTTTTCCTTGTTACCTTGACTTATTTTTTTCTAAGGTGGATTAGCTGGGCAGGTTGGTATCTGGGTTTTGAGCGTGGGCATAGCCTAAAAAATTGCAGATTTGAATCCCAGGTCTTCCACTTTTGTACTCTCTTGGTATAATAGTTAAGGTGATTACCTTAAAGACACAAGACCAAGGGTTTAATTTCTCACCTTTGAAAGGGAAATTGTGTAGGCTTAACATGGACCACAGGGGACAGCTAGCCTGGTACTTGCCTATGAATCTCTACTGCTTAAAAAATGTTCTGGGTTGGAGTGGCACAATAGTTAAGGTTCTTACCTTGCAGACACCAAGTTCAGAGTTTGATTCTCCAGTGGGGTAATTGACTGTGCTTAAAATGACCCACAAAGGCAGTCAGCCTGGTACTAACCTATAAACCATGTAAGCAAGTTAGTTATTTGTTGACATTTGATTACGAGGAAAGTCTCTCTCTGGTTAGAAGTGCATTTTCATCAAAAGCCCGGGGAGAAAAGTTCAAAATTATTACAAAACGGTTTAAGAACAATAACTTTATGGTCTTCAAAAAATGCAGTTTAAATAATTCTAACAAATTAGGCAAAATACAAAACTTCGTCATAAATTTTGTATAGATTCTTAACCAATCATTTAATATGTAGAAACATTGTAGACTGTTGAGAAATGAAAGGTAAGTTAGTCTTTTGTACATTTCCTATTTGTATTATTCTTGTACTTTTCCATGTTGTCTTGAATTCTTTCTCTGATTTAAGATTTTACAAATGCTATTGTAGTTATTTTACCACCATTTTTATTAAAAAAAAAACTCTTGGACCTCCCGTTTTGTGTTTCGTCTTTCCGTTATGCCTGTGTCCCCTCGTACTTAAAAACATATTGCACACAACCTCTGTAGTTTTCCTTAAAGTACTTTCATCGCTGACTTGCTGTGTTACCATTTTTTTGAGACTGAACATATAGATTAATGTTCTGTTTTGTGTGTGTTCCTTGCACCACTTCTATGTTTTTGAACAGTTATGTGGCCTGCTTGTGTCTTTGCTAAGGAAGAGTAGACATGCTTGCAGGAGATAACTGAAATGTCTGAATACAGCTTTTAGAAGATAGTAATATATCTTTGACCAAGAAGTCTGTCTGGGCATTTCTCCATTACAATGATGGCTAGGGTACAAAGGTTCTAGGTGTAAAAAATTTGCCAAAGTACCTGGTGCAAATGTAATTTCTGTATGTGTTGTGTTTTTCTAGGAATGATTTTGTACTTGCACAAATGTGTAAGGAATTGGTTAGTGTGGTAATGAAGAAAACTGTTGTCTGTTAGTAGTAATTTTTTTATTTGTTTGTATTTATTTAATTACATTTTGGTAACTGGACTGATCTGACCCTTTTCAACCATGAACCAGGGGTAGAAATTCTAGTGTCAAAGAATACAATCTTGAGTAATCAAATATTGTAATAAATGTACTTTTCACATGAGGATTTGAACAAGAGAAGTGATGTGATTTCATTATAGTTTGAGCCAGTGTTTACAATCGGAACAGAGCCGCAGTTAGTATTGAGCATGAAATCATTTTGAACTAATATGGATTATTAGAGCAGAGATGCACTTTGTATTGGTTAAGCAGGAAACTGTTATGATACAGGTGTTCATTTAACAAATGCACTTTGAGACAAGTTTGTCGCTGTAGAGGCAGAGTATATAGTAATTGTAGAATGCCAGTGTTTAATCAAAGTTGTCTGTAGTCATTTTCTTTATAGCAGGCCCAAGTTTTTTTTTTTCTAGTTTGTTTAAAAATGCTTCTTGCACAGTAATGCAGGGGTGTAATATGGTAAGGCTCTTAATGGTTTTAGCATCTGCTTCCTTTGTGTCAGCGTAGCCAATCAATGTCCAGTTGTTCTGGGAAAAGGGTCATGGGGAAAACTGTCCTTTATTCCTTCATCTTGGAGACCATGTCCATAAAACTTGCAGAGGCTTGGTAAAAAAAAAAAAAAAAAAGAGCATGTCGAGTCCTGTATGTAATATTGCAAAGAAGGGATTTGTATGGCAAGGCTCCTAATGGTTTTCGCATCTGCTTCCTTTGTGTCAACCTATGCAATCAATGTCTAGCTGTTCTAGGAAAAGGGTCATGGAAAAACTTTCCTTTTATTCCTCTGTTGGGGACCTTGTCCATAAAACGTAGAGATGCTTGGTCAAAACCAAGCATGTCGAGTCTTGTATCTTCTTCTTCTTCTTTCGGCTTTTCCCGGTTAGGGGTCGCCACAGCGGATCACCTGTCCGCTCATGATTGGTAGTGGATCACCTGTCCGCTCATGATTGGTAGTGGAGATTTATGGTGTCAAGTTGCCAGCCCGGCGCCCAATCTTCCACAGAAGGCATACACATGCACACACTCACACCTAGGGCCAAGTGTCCAATCCACCTACAGCATGTCTTTTGGGATGTGGGAGGAAACCGGAACACCCGGAGGAAACCCACGTGACCACAGGGAGGACATGCAGACTCCACACAGAAGGCACCCCAAACGAGGATTGAACCGGAGAACCTCTTGCTGTGAGGCGGCAACGCTAACCGCTGCACTAATATTATAAAGAAGGCACTGACCTACCAACTGCTTCACCAGAATACCATGAGTTTTTCTTGCAGATGAAGTACCAGTGAGGCAGCTGTCCAAGTGACTGTATCTTGTCAGTGTAAACTGCAGAAGCCTACAGTTTCCCTCCATAGTCTTCCTGGGTAGTTCTTCCTTTTGGTATTTTAGTCACCACCAAGGTGGACTGGGAAAGCCGCAGTAGTACAGCGGTAGCGTTGTTGCCTCGCAGCAAGAGGTTCTCCTGTTCGTTTCTCGGCTGGAGTGCCTTCTGTGTGGAGTCTGCATGTCCTCCCTGTGGTTGAGTGGCCTCCGAAAGACATGCATGAATGGGAGTGCCTTTGCTGAAGGTTGGGCGTCGGGCTGGCAATTCGTCACCATAAAAATCGACTGCCGATCATTAGCAGACTGGAGTTCCGCTGTGGCGACCCCTAACCGGGAAAAAACTAAAAGACAAACAACAAAGGTAGACTGGGAGAATTTGGATATATTGACACTGGTAAGTCAATGGTCAGGTGCTCCTTGTACCACCATACTGGAGTGATGAGCCCCCATGCCAGTCACGTTAGTTTTTGTGGTGGCCTGAAAAAGACTCCCAGCATTATAGAACTCATCTGCTCAGCCTCAAGTTAGGGAGTTGCATATGATGGAAGGTCTTGGAGAATACTTTTTTTTTTTTCCAGACTGTAGGAGATTAAATTAATTGATGCATACAGCATCTTTTTGGAGAGAGGTTGAGGTGGTTCCTGCATCAAATGATGCATCATGTTGGTGTGACCAAGATTATAGCTGTTATTCTGACCCTTAAAGGAATACATCTGACAACAATCGAGTAGTATGTTGCAGGTACAGTGAAAAGTGTTCACCTGTAGGTTAATTTTTCAAGATGTTCGTTACGATTCATAAGGCAAAAGAAAGCTTCACAGAATACGTTGACATGCTGGGAAAAATGCGATTACAGGCCAGAAATTAGCCCAAAATGGCCAGTAAACTATCTCTTTCATTTCCCTTCAATACAAACTGCATTTTCCTGATTTTGCATGCTGGGCAGTGCTGGTTAGCTAGGGTATGACTATTCTCGGCTCCACAAAGTCTCCTCTTCAATTTTACCCCTGGGGACTTGATAAACTTTCAACTTAAGCACTCAAGTCATTCATTTCTCAGCCCGGCACTTGCTCAAAACTCATAGCAAGCACTTACAAACCCTAACACTAGACCCCCCCTATACTGTACATAAGGACAAGGCTCCCTATTCGACTTTACCAGCCATTCAGTAAAACAGTTCA